>NC_056750.1:874411996-874459496 GCF_019279795.1 Protopterus annectens | reverse complement strand
TATTCCTCATATAATTTGTGTTTTTTTGGCTAATCACCGAGGAATGAAATAACTAAATAATGTCATATGTTTGAGTTTCAGACTTCATTTCTTTCAGAAAATGCTAAGTCTGTAAGAGCAGTGTTTAAAATCTGTCCCAGTTTTTGGGCCTTTGTCTCCCCATTATTTTAGTCCTTGTCCAGATTTCTTGCACTAAGAGGTTGAGAGGTATGGAGGTGTGGTATGTGATGTCCTAGTTGGGGGAAGGGGACAAGTTAATCAATTAACTTGATCAGGCTTGACCCTGTAACTTGGTTACAAGAGACAAGAGCCTGAATCCTGTATACCAACTGCCAGACTGCTGATGGAATTGAGTTTGAGTTTCAGTGCATTTTCAAGGGGGCTATGAGTTTCAGTGCTTTTTTCATGGAATTGGGAGTTTCAGGGGAAGAAAAGTTGACTGTTGCTCATGCTAAGTCTATTTTCAATGTACAACTAATGGTTTTATCTAGGAAATGGCAGTCAGTGAATGGGCTGTATAATTTGAATGCAGTGTTAGTAGCATAATTGCCTTTAGTGCAGAACGCTGTGGATTCTACTCCCACACCGTGTAGATGGAGTACTGATATTGCAGTGTCCTTTTGATTGCTGATTGTTTCATACATTTTAAGGGGGAGACAGGGGTTCTGCACTCCTGAGTGTGTCCTCCTTTGTATGACATGCCTAGTATGAACTTGTTGTCAGTCATTCCCTATTGCAATATTACCAGTTTACCAATTTTTTTTAACCTGCAGTTGATTCTTCAAGGCAACTGAATTTGTAGATAACAATGAAATGTAAAGTTGCTTGCCAGTGGCAACCTCTTCATTAGTTACAGATCTCTTTAGTATGGAATTATTTGAATGACTTTTACTTCTGCAGAGATTGTGCTTATTGACTGATACTGTTGGATTGTAATGACAGAAATTTGAATGGCCTTTTATGATTGAAATTTTCTGAAATGGGTATTTTTGTCATTAATCCATATATTTTGTTTCATTCCTTACTGAAAGAGTATTCAAAACTACAAATTGAAAACACATTTTAAATTACAAAGAATATAATTTAATACAATCAGGAAGGTAAATCAAAGAACATATGTATGCCTGGCCCTACAAATGGGTGCAACTATGGCTTAAGAGTAGTCCAAAGGTGACCTTAATCCTCCACTGGCCAGATGCATTTTTTTTGAATGTGGGTTTTAATGCAATTTCAATGAATGTGAGTTTATCTATTGCTGTCCTCAAATTCTCTTATGGTTGATGAAATATGTTTGACCTGTGTATAAAACTAAAGGGACTAAAGCATTTTCAGTACTTATATGTTGCTGTCCATATCCACAAAACACAGCTTCCAATTTCTCAGTTTTTTGTATTATCTTTTGTTTAGTCTCTTCCCACATATCCTTAGCTGCCATAACAGAATCCTTTTTAACTCATACTCCTAAGTATTGTGAGGGGTGGGCCTAGGGCCCCATTTGACTATGATCACTTATAATCTTCTGTACAGTCGTTGTCATTCAAGGATTGTATAGCTCATTCAATTCCTGCCTTCACTTAAACCTCATTCCTCCTCTGAAACATGATTCTGCATGTATTGTTCCTACAGGCAATTAGACTCGGTATGTCTCAGCAATTTTGATTCTGTTTCACAGCTAAGAATAAATAATTTTCTTAGTTACACCAGTTTGCTGAACCATTATTTCTAACAGAGCAATCTGTAGGGAATTTTAAAATTCATTGCACTCCCAAAAATATGTTCCCAAATACCTCTTTCTTCTCTGTCAAACCTCAAACATTTGCAGTCTACCTGAGGAAAAATTCTATAGAGTCAAACTCTTCTAAGCAAAAATTCTCCTAAATTGTCTTCTTTGTTACACATTTGTGAGCCATACGTTTATTCTCCCGTTGTTTCTTTGTGAAGTGCTTCTCCAAATGTTGCACATTTTTGAGCCATACGTTTATTCTCCCATTGTTTCTTTGTGAATTGCTTCTCCAAATGTTGCACATTTGTGAGCCATACAGTTATTCTCCCGTTGTTTCTTTGTGAATTGCTTCTCCAATCTCTCTCTTTCCAATCCTTTCTATCCTCTTGATTGATTCATATAGTTATCATGCAATATTTTATATTCCGTACTAATTATCCCTTTTTTTAACAGCAGCTTTTGTTTGGGATTTTGCTAAAAACATTACCCAGCTGGTATTTCACTTAAGTTCACCTTATTCCTTTCTCTTTGCCTATACTTTGATATCGAGTCTTGATAGGGAAGTCAATCTTTAGCCCTCAGCCCAAATGTGTTCTTGGCTTCTTCTCATTCAGTTACCTTTCCTTTTCAAATTATTTACTCCCAATACCTTGGCTCCTTTGCCAGTTTTCTCTAGCAGATGCCAGCCCCCTCTTGCCTATTCTCTGTATTCATAATTACAGTCATCCTTTCTTTATTCCCATGTTGGCTTAGTTCTTGGAGTGCTTTCTGATACTTTATGAATATTTATTGGCTCTCTCGTTTTTTAACCTTAATGGTTAATTTCCAAGTTTCTTAGTATAAGTTCTTATTCTTCTGCGGTTATAGAGTTTTTTGTTTGATAATGTTATATATGGTTATCGTTATTCATTTTAAGGACTTGCATCCAAAATCTCAGTCTTTCCTTATTTCTTGAACTTTCCCCCATTTCATTATCATCCTTTTCCACTTTGACTTACAACTTTCTGCTTATGTTACGTATAGGATGCTTAACTATGTAGCTCTGAAATATCTCTTCAAATCAGGTAATCCCAAACCACCTTGTTCTATTGGAAGGATCATCTTGTCCCACTTGACTCTTGCCATGTTACCCCTCCCAGATAAAATCCTTCAACTCTTTATTAATTGCTATCCTCAGTCTCCTCTGGTTGTTAAAATAAAAAAAACTAAAGGGAGTAAAAACATTTTCACTACTTGTATCTTGCTATCCATATCCACAAAACACAGCTTCCTTTTGTTTAGTCTCTTCCCACATATCATTAGCTGCCATAACAGAATCCTTTTTAACCCATACTCCTAAGTATTTCATTTTATTTTTGCCCCCATCAGTATGGGTATTAATAAACCAATTTGTGTGTGGGTACATCGTTTACAGTTATTGCCTTTGTTTTTATCTTCATTAATTGTGTATACTGAAAGGACTTGAAATTGTCTTGGAATGTTCCTTAACATTGAAATGTCCTTTTCTGATTTTATCAGGTACAAAGTAATAATATTGGCAAATAAAGCCAACTTGTCTTGATTATCATAACAATTATATCCTGGAATTTCTGAATCTCTAATTTTCTTTGCCAATGGTTCTAAATATAATTGAAATAGCGGAAAGAGGGCACTCCTGCCTTGTTCCTCTTTTTTTTCTAAACTGAACTTATCCAAGAGGACTCTAACACACACTAATTTTCATCTCCGTGCCCTCAGATATCTCCCTAATTAAACTTATTATCATGTCGAGGAATTCAAATGCTTCCATTGCTCAAAACCCTAGCTTATTCTGTTGAATGCTTTATCTGCATCAAGAGCCAGCAACCACAGCCGTATTTTCTTACATTCTGCTTCCCTCTGGATCATCATTGTTCTATTAATGTTGTCAAACGTTTTGCCTTCCCTCAACAAAACCACACTGATCCATATCTATCAATTTTGGGATCACCTTTGCTATTCTTTTAGGCATTATAGATAGAAGCAGTTTTTATAATCATGGTTTAAAACTGAATGGGCCTATACAAAGCTGGTCTTTCGGTATTACAGCCACCACAGCTTTTCTTCCAGTATGTTGGTGCTGCTCCTACTTTTAAAACACTGTTAAAGAAAACTTTTCAGATTATCACCGTCGTCCCTCCTAGCTTCCAGACTTTCATGGGAATGCCATCTGTTTCTGGAGACATTTGTGTAGACTGGTTATACATCACTATTTGTATCTCCTGTTCTCCTTTCCTAACTGTTAATAATTGAGACGTATCTACCTCTAACCTCATCATATTTTAATTCTTTCATAAACATTTCCATTTGTACTTTTTCTTGACTTCCACATTCCTCTGATTTACATAGATTTTCATAAAATTTCAGAAATATTTCTAAGACCTCTGCAGAATGTCTGGTTATTTTCTTTGTTGTAGGCTCCCTAAGCTTGACAACAACCCCTTCTACTTTCTGTTGGTTGAGGTGTTGTGCTAAAAGTTTTTGTGCTGTGGAGTTATTATCAGAGAAACAGTTGCTTAGCAGCAGTATTTGTAAACTCATGTATATTATCAAAGTAGTCCCTTGTTTTCTCTAACTCACTGTAGTTGTGTCTCTTCTTCTGTGAGATTCCCCCATTCTGCAATACTTTAACCTTTGTCAGTCCCTCTAATTCTTGTTACGTCATAACCATATCTCTCTCTTTTATTTCTGCCCTATTTTTAAACTCTGCTTTCATTTTATCCCACTCCCTAACTATATTTTATGAAGAAGTTTCTGTCTTCTCTAATAACTCCTCAATAATTAATTTGCAGTACCCATTCCTTAAATTCCTCTCTGTTTAACAGATAGGTGGGGAAGTGTGATTGTCTCATTTTTATTTTATCACCCTGCATTTTTATTTTAGTTATTATTGGATTGTGATCTGAAATAGTTATTGGATGTATATCAAAACTTTCAATTAAATGTATGTGTTCCTGTGAAATATAATTTCTGTCTAGCCTAGCTCAGTTTTTGTACCTTGGAGAATAATGTAAATTCTCTCCAAGCTACTACTATTAAAGTCGCATCTTCCATACCAAATATTTTCATAAATTTCTTCAAGAATCTACCCTTTTTTGTTATATTTTCCCTTTTAACTGCCGCAGCTACATCCTCACTGTTGCAAGTAAGTTTCAATCCTCACCTATAAGTAATATTCCCAGCTAAAGCTGATTATTAATCACAGAATTTTCTTAAGCTCCATTGTAGCAGTTTTAGGTAGAATATAAATACATGTCAGCATAATCCTCCTCCCTTGCCAGTAGCAACTTACTACTATAAATCTAGCATTATCATCTTTTTTTCTTCTTTCACTATTGCAGTTCCTCTAGCAATTAATGTAAGTATCCTCCTTTCCTTTGTGTCCCAGATATTCTAATGAGTAACCATCCTGTCTTTATAAAATTTACATGCACAGTTATTTCTAAATGTAGCATAGCTATTTGCACTCTGCATTTTAATATAGTTTACTAGTCTTTCTGTTTTGTATATACATGTGAGACCGTTCACATTTACAGATAATATGGAAAGTGTTGCCCTATGATAAGTTATTATTCATACTCGTTATGTATAACAGCTTTTTTGTAAAAGTGTAGTTTCAGCTTTTGTGTTACATGCATACAGTGTTTGGCTGATTTGATTTTTATAAAATTGTTTCTTGTCCTATCCATTTGAACCAATGTCACATCTTGCAAGACTTTTTGTTTTAAGGAAAACCCTCAACAAACACCCCAGAATACCCCATAACCTATTAAATTAACATAACACACAAAACTATGTACATTTTGAGGTTTAATCCTCTTAAAAGGAACAATTGCCCCAGGCTGACAGCTACACTCACAGGCATTAACTGATCTATAATTAAGTTTATCCATGGTAAGAAGCGTGGTACAACCTGTGCTTCTGCTTGCACTAAGTGGTGTCTTTTTTGTCTCATCTTTATTCCTTTTCCAGAGGTAGAAAACAGCTTAAATACTTTCAGAAAACATTATCTTTCAGCCACTGGAAAAAGTATTTTGTTTTTATTGCTGTCTTATCAGCTTGTCTCCATAGAAACATGAGAACCAGATACACCGTTCCCTTCAGCTACAAGCTTCTCATGTTTCATTATGAACATTTTATTTGCTAAAGGAACACTTTTCATTACATATAGTGTTTTTTATTTACTTGCTTCCACTTAAATGTTGTTGTTAAATCAAGCCAAGGGCCTTAATCCAGTTATTTTCCTGTGCCAAAGTAAGAAAAAGCAAATCAGTTTAATACTTGTATCATAATGCATAATGTGAAGTTATTAAATCTCACCGTTTATTCTCACTGATGGGTTCGGAGCTGATCCTCGGCTCCGACACGACTGATGGCAAAGCTCAAGGTTTGCCAGTAGCTCGACACCAAGCCCCTTATCCCACAATGCACTGCTGGAATTACCTCAGATCTAGTTAGCCCCGGCAAGAGAGATCTCGGTGATCCAGCTAGCTCAGACCATTGTGGGAAAAATAACAGCAAGTTTTATAAAAAAAACTTTCCTTTTTGTTAGCTAAGATAGTTGTGTGTTAGTATTAGGTCATTTCTTAACATAATCTCTAGTTTAAATAGTTTTAAGTAGTTTTAAATAGTTAGTGCCCTGTTGGCTTCTTGGTTTGTGTGGGCCTTTAACCCTATTTACTCTTATTAGTCTTTCTAATAGTCGGGGTTTTTCTCTGTGGGCATCTTTAGCCCTATATTTGTAATCTAATAATTATATTGTTATAGATAGTGCCCAGTTTGGGCTTAGTAGTATTGTGTGTCTTTACAATTGAGTAAGGACTTTACTGTCTAACTTTTTGTAGTTTACTGTTTGTTTCATTAACTATGTTGGATGAAAAGGAGAAATCCCATCCTAAATCAGGATTCAAAAAATGCCCAGATTGTGGGCAGAAAATGTCCATCACTGACGGACACATTCAATGTGTCTACTGTCTGGGGGCTAAACACCTCCAAGATACTTGCAGCATTTGCCATTCCTTTTCTTCAAGAATCCTCTTGGAGAGAAGAAGGAAGCTAGTAGACAGGGGATTGCTACATCAATCTTTTTCTGAGGTGTTGAGTAGCCACGAGGGTACTAGCACGCCCTCCAAATCCTCAAAATCCAGATCTTCAGACAAAGTGACAAAAAAGGCAAAAATTTCAGGAGGAGGGTCATCGGTTCCACAGACCTCGGAATCGAATGTACCTTTGATTCGGAGCCAGCTCTCAGTATTGAAGCCGGTCTCTGAAGTTCCTTCTTCCCCTCTGCTCCAGTCAACACCTTTGGTGCATTCAGCTAAGTCCCCAGTCAGCCTTTCAGATTTGGACATGGATTGGCTAGTGCAGAAGCTTTTACAGGCACCAGGACTTGCCAAATTGTTGTCGGCCCCGACCAGCTCCTTGGTGCCGAAGACCATGGAACCGGATTTGTCTACTCCTCCTCCGAGACATACTGGACTCTTGGAGCAGAAGAAAACTGAACTGATGGTTGTCGAACCCTTGGAGCCGAAACCCGCACTGGTGTCATCGGCTCCATCTACACGGATGTCCTCTGTGCCGACCGAGGACTCTAGGAGCCGACGCTCTCCCGTCTGGTCCGGGGAGGATAGTCAAACCGATTTATGGGTGCCAACTCTTCCTCTCTGGGCTTTGGCTCGGATGAGCTCGGCTCCTACCTCTGGCTCGGAGCCCAGGGTTTCGGTGCGGGAGGATCGGATGGTACTCTCAGGTCCGTCCACTCCTTCTTGTCGGAGCCATGGTGCCTTCGATGCTATGAGGAGAGTTTTGTCTCCAAAGACAACGTCAGCATCGGTTCTGCCTTCCCTCTCCCCTCAAGCTCCTGTGTCTGCTTCTTCATCTACCGGTCCCCCTAAGCGTAGAGACCCCAAGTCTCAAGTACCCCCACCGGGCATCGCCTGCTCTTCTGAGACCTCCCCAGATCCCCCCACTGAGGAGGTGCCCAGGAAGAGACTGTGCAAGAGGAGGCACTTAGACTCCCCACAGGAGACTTTGACATCTGACATGGACTTAAATGAGTCCGAAGGGTCCCCTCAATCCCCCTCTGAGGAATCTCCTTTACAGAGATACTAGATATCCTTAGTCAGAGGAGCGATTGGCAGTCCAAGACCCCTACTGAGGATGAGTCCGTGCTCTTGAAGGCTTTTGGGTCTCAACCTTCCACTTCTTGGGTGTCTCCGCCTTACTACGAGCTCATGGAACTGATTTCTCGTAAGGCATGGGAGTCACTGGAGACCATGGAATCTGTTCCTCGTAAGCCCAATAAATTCATGTCATGTCTGCCCCAGTGGACAAGCCATTTTTGACAAAGGGAGTGCCTGTTGATGCCATGGTGGTAGCTGCAGCCACCAAAAAGGAAGTATCCGAGACATCCACCTCTATCCATCAGTGATTCTAGGGTCATGGAAAGATATAGGAAGCACATGTTTAGTTCAGCGACTTTTTCTCTGCGATCACTGAACTACTTAACCCACTTTACGAGACTACAAAGAGATCTCCTGTAAGAGCTACGAGATACTCTCCAGGGTACGGTAGCTGCAGGGGTGGCCGACAAAGTCAACACCCAGCTCGCTACCCTAAACTCAGTGGTAAACTCGTCCATGCATCTCATATCCTATGCAGCTGATGGTTTGAGTAGAGCCACTAGTTCGGGCATTGCTCTTCGAAGACAAGCCTGGATGCGTCTTTTTTCCTTTGCGGAACCCTTTAAGTCTTCCTTTATTAATACCCCATTCAATGGCTCATCACTGTTTGGGCCCAAAGTAAAGGAAACTTTAACCAGGTGTGAGCAGGAAGGCAAGACCTTATCTGCCGTTGGAGTCCATTTTTCTACCCCTACTCGGCCCTACCCCAAGGGCCCTAGGGGAGGGAAAATGTGGTTCCGAAAAGCACATGGAGCCTTTCAGGACACACGTGGAGAAACCCCCTCTAGTGGCAGAGGAGGGGGTTATAATGGAAGACGCCACCCCCGCGGCAGCGGGGGGTCTTCAGCAACAGGGTGACAGGGGTCAGTTTCCTGGACAACCCTACCAGTGCCCCTGAAAGGGGGCCTGACTGTTCGGCCCTGGAGGCAGTCGGAGGTCACTTGTCTTTGTACCCAGAAGCCGGGCTAAACATAACATCAGATACTTGGGTACAAAGCTTCATTTCCAGAGGATATTTCATACCGTTCTCTTCCCCTCCCATTCCTGTAAGGAGAATCCCAGATGTACCACCCAATCTCAGGGAACAAGCAATCGTAGAGGTCCACAGATTGCTAGAAAAAGAGAGTCATCCAGCCAGTCCCAGCAGACCAAGTTGGATTCGGAACTTACTCAAGATTCTTTTTGGTACCAAAGAAAACAGGGGACTGGAGACCTATCTTGGACCTCAACAGACTCAACCAGTTCATAAAGAAAGAGAAGTTCCAAATGGTCACCCTTCAATCCATTCTTCCCTTCCTAGGGAAAGGTGATTGGATGTGCTCCATAGATCTCAAGGATGTGTACTATCACATAAAGATGAACAGACGCTCCAGAGATCATCTGCGTTTCCATCTGGGAGCCAATCATTACCAGTTTCGAGCCCTGCCCTTTGGTCTCACTACAGCCCCCAGAGTGTTCACCAAATGCATGGCAGTGGTCACGGCACACCTGAGACGTCTAGGATTCCAGGTGTTTCCATACCTAGACGACTGGCTCCTCACTGCTACCACCAGGCATCAATCGACTCAGGCAACACAATACACTCTGACACTCTGCCATCAATTAGGAATTATAATCAACTTTGAAAAGTCTGCCTTATCGCCATCACAGCATACTGTTTTTATAGGAGCAGAGTTAGATACCTCAACTACCACTCTACGTCTCCCTGTCGAAAGAGTCTCACTTCTCCACCAAAACATCAGCTCACTGGTGTCAAAGAACATAGCTACAGCAGCAGAGGTATTGAAGGTGCTAGGGTTGATGGCGGCAGCAATCCTGGCTATACCACTCACAAGGATGCATATGTGAATTCTTCAATGGCTCCTTTTTGCTCAGTGGTCATACCAGAAACTACCGATGCACCACATGATTCTCATCACGGATTCTTGCCAGAGAGACCTTCGGTGGTGGTTGACGTCTCTTCATGTCACAATCGGAAGACCCTTTGTCCCCCCCCCCAGTAGCCACTGTGACCACGGACGCTTCCCTGATAGGGTGGGGGGGCATTTTCAGGGAAAGACTGCCCGAGGCACATGGACGGATCAAGAATCACATCTGCACATCAATGTTCTAGAGTTGAGAATGGTACTTCTGGCGTTGCAGTACTTTCAGGACTCTCTCCCTCTAGGAACTATTGCAATTCAGACAGACATTATGTCAGTAGTCTGGTACTTGAACAAGCAAGGCGGAACCAAGTCTTACCCCCTTTGGTGAGAAGCCCTCTGGGTCTGGCAATGGACTGTATCATCCCAGCGTTTTCTGTTAGCAATGCACATCCTGGAGAAATCCAACGTGATAGCGGACAAGCTAAGCAGGGCGATATTGCTCCCTCACGAGTGGTCTCTCAAACAACAGGTTGCGGAGTTGATTTTCCGCAAATGGGGCCAGCCTTGCTGCGACCTTTTTGCCAGCCACATCAATTCAAAATGTAGAAGCTCTTTGCCCTAATACCACCTCCCGGTCATCCCCCGAGAGATGCACTTTTACATGATTGGCCCCCGGGTCTCCTTTATGCATTTCCACCCTTCCCATTGATACCCAGATTTTTACAGAAAGCAAAATTGCTGGGAAGGACTGTTATACTCATAGCCCCCTACTGGCCTTGACAGATTTGGTTTCCGTTTCTCCACCATCATCTGTTGGAAGATCCATGGATCCTGGACCCAGTTCCGGACCTTCTGACGCACCCGTCAGGGGACCTTCATCCTTCACTGCAGTCCCTGAAACTGACTGCTTGGCTAATCCACTTCCCCTAATTGCCAGGCTTCATTCAATTTCAGAAGATAAAGACAAATTCTCTTGTCTTCTCACAAGCCATCTACCAGGAATTTATATGGCAGTAAATGGAAAAGGTTCTCAATTTGGGCCAACACGCAGAACATTGACCCTTTCCGAGCTCTGCTATCATCTATTTTAGAATTCTTGACAAAAATCTTTAAGGAAGGGGCAGCAGCTGCTACAGTTCAAGTCCAGTTAGCTGCCATCTCAAATTTTCACCTTGGGTTTGGTGGCTCAGATGTTATGGGCCATAAATTATCTAAGACTTTTCTTAAAGACGTTCTTCATATGAAACCTCCTATCAAAATTCCCTATTCTCCCTGAAATTTAAACTTTATGCTGTCTCAAATTATTCTTCCCCCTTTTAAACCAGCATCTTCTTGTGATCTCAGATTTTTATCCTGGAAAACAATATTTCTTGTGGCCATTACTTCTGCCCGCAGAGTGTAAGAACTTCAAGCATTATCTATCAGACCACCCTACATGATTTTCCATGCTGATAGAGTATCTCTCAGAACAAACCCCTCATTTTTACCTAAAGTCTGTTCTGAGTCAAATATCAATCAGGCCATTAAACTGTCAGTCTTTTTTTCCCAACCACTCTAAGAAATTGGGATACATGCTGCACAAACTTGATTTACACAGACAGCTCAGATTTTATCTTGACAGAACTAGGGATATTAGAAAATCAGACCAAATTTTTGTATCCTTCTCAGAAGCCAAGAAAGGCAATCCATTGGCTAAAACAACTTTAAATGGTTATCCGATTGTATATCCTTTGTTTATGAAAATGCGAGCATGCCATTAACACACAAACCTAAGGCTCATTCTACCAGAGCCGTCTCTACATCTTCTGCTTTTCAAGCTAAATTGCCCCTTGACAGTATTTGCGCTGCAGCCACTTGGTCTAAGCCTCTTACCTTTATCATGCATTACAAAGTAGATAAGGCTTCAAGGGACAGGTCTTCCTTTGGTTCCACGGTACTGAAGAACATACTCACATGAGCCACCCAGGATTGAGGGTGCTAGGGACGCTACCCATCAGTGAGAATAAACGGCAAGATTTAACAACTTCACATAAAGAGTGAGTTGTTTATCTCGCCTTTATTCTCACGTCCCTCCCTCCTTCCCCCTCTTGGCTGACTGTTGACTTAGAGGCTAGTACCATCCCAGTTATTTAATATTTCTTCTTCCCCTTCGGGAGGTGTTCTTGGTAGAAATAAATAAAAGAGTATATATGTGTGTGTGTGTGTGTGTGTGTGTGTGTGTGTGTGTGTGTGTGTATTTATATATATATATATATATATATATATATATATATATATATACACACACACACACACACACACACACACATATATATATAAAATAGTATTTCTCGCAGCAAACAAGATCTGAGTTAATTCCAGCAGTGCATTGCAGGATAAGGGGCTTGGTCTCGAGGTACTGGCAAACTTTGTGCTTATATAAAATACTATTTCTCGCAGCAAACAAGATCTGAGTTAATTCCAGCAGTGCATTGCAGGATAAGGGGCTTGGTCTCGAGGTACTGGCAAACTTTGAGCTTTGCTATCAGCCGTGTCGAACCCATCAGTGAGAATAAAGGTGAGATAAACAACTCACATGGAATGTTATGGTAAGTACATAACTTCTTTTACTTTCACAGTCTTTCCCTCCCCTCAACAACCCAAGATTGCAGCATATTATGTTAAACAGCTTTTGTCCAGGCTTTCTTCTCTTTTTACACTGCAGTGCCTACATTTCTGAAAACTAAACAAGAAAAAAGAAAGAGGAGGCAAACTGGAACCTGTTTACACAAAAATAACTGAAAACGCTTCCTCTTCCCTCTCTTTAATGTTCTTCCAACCATTAATGAGACGATGTAGGACATATGCTGTATACTCACATTTATTCATTAATTTCAAAGTTACTGTTTTTTTTTTTTCTTGTTGATCTCTCTCCAGTCTCTGGATCATTTGCAACATACTCCTGGTTCTTCTACTCAACTTCTGTACTTTTCTCTGTCTCTCAAGCATTTTCTTTTGGAATATTGGAAAGGTTTCACTGGCACAGTCTCTAACTCACCGTAACAGTATATGTTCTAACAAGTAAACTCACCGTAACAGTATATGTTCTAACAAGTAAACTCAACGTAACAGTATATGTTCTAACAAGTAAACTCACCGTAACAGTATATGTTCTAACAAGTAAACTCACCGTAACAGTATATGTTCTAACAAATAAACTCACCGTAACAGTATATGTTCTAGCAAGTAAACTCACCGTAAGAGTATATGTTCTAACAAGTAAACTCACCGTAAGAGTATATGTTCTAACAAGTAAACTCACCGTAACAGTCTCACCGTAACAGTATATGTTCTAACAAGTAAACTCACCGTAACAGTATATGTTCTAACAAGTAAACTCACCGTAACAGTATATGTTCTAACAAGTAAACTCACCATAACAGTGTATGTTCTAACAAGTAAACTCACCGTAACGGTGTATGTTCTAACAAGTAAACTCACCATAACAGTATATGTTCTAACAAGTAAACTCACCGTAACAGTATATGTTCTAACAAGTAAACTCAACGTAACAGTATATGTTCTAACAAGTAAACTCACTGTAACAGTATATGTTCTAACAAGTAAACTCACCGAAGCAGTATATGTTCTAACAAGTAAACTCACCGTAACAGTATATGTTCTAACAAGTAAACTCACCATAACAGTATATGTTCTAACAAGTAAACTCACTGTAACAGTATATGTTCTAACAAGTAAACTCACCGTAACAGTATATGTTCTAACAAGTAAACTCACCGAAGCAGTATGTGTTCTAACAAGTAAACTCACCGTAACAGTATATGTTCTAACAAGTAAACTCACCGAAGCTGTATATGTTCTAACAAGTAAACTCACCGTAACAGTGTATGTTCTAACAAGTAAACTCAAGTAAACTCACCGTAACAGTGTATGTTCTAACAAGTAAACTCACCGTAACAGTGTATGTTCTAACAAGTAAACTCAAGTAAACTCACCATAACAGTGTATGTTCTAACAAGTAAACTCACCGTAACAGTGTATGTTCTAACAAGTAAACTCACCGAAGCAGTATATGTTCTAACAAGTAAACTCACCGTAACAGTATATGTTCTAACAAGTAAACTCAACAAAGCTGTATATGTTCTAACAAGTAAACTCACCGTAACAGTATATGTTCTAACAAGTAAACTCACCGTAACAGTATATGTTCTAACAAGTAAACTCACCGTAACAGTATATGTTCTAACAAGTAAACTCACCATAACAGTATATGTTCTAACAAGTAAACTCACCATAACAGTATATGTTCTAACAAGTAAACTCACCGTAACAGTATATGTTCTAACAAATAAACTCACCGTAACAGTATATGTTCTAACAAGTAAACTCACCGTAACAGTATATGTTCTAGCAAGTAAACTCATCGTAACAGTATATGTTCTAACAAGTAATCTCACCGTAAGAGTATATGTTCTAACATGTAAACTCACCGAAGCAGTATGTGTTCTAACAAGTAAATTCACCGTAACAGTATATGTTCTAACAAGTAAACTCACCGTAACAGTATATGTTCTAACAAGTAAACTCACCGTAACAGTATATGTTCTAACAAGTAAACTCACCGTAACAGTATATGTTCTAACAAGTAAACTCACCGAAGCTGTATATGTTCTAACAAGTAAACTCACCGTAACAGTGTATGTTCTAACAAGTAAACTCACCGTAACAGTGTATGTTCTAACAAGTAAACTCACCGTAACAGTGTATGTTCTAACAAGTAAACTCAAGTAAACTCACCGTAACAGTGTATGTTCTAACAAGTAAACTCACCGTAACGGTGTATGTTCTAACAAGTAAACTCACCGTAACAGTATATGTTCTAACAAGTAAACTCACCGTAACAGTATATGTTCTAACAAGTAAACTCACCGTAACAGTGTATGTTCTAACATGTAAACTCACCGTAACAGTGTATGTTCTAACATGTAAACTCACCGTAACAGTGTATGCTCTAACATGTAAACTCACCGTAACAGTGTATGTTCTAACAAGTAAACTCACCGTAACAGTGTACGTTCTAACAAGTAAGCTCACGGTAACAGTGCATGTTCCAACAAGTAAGCTCACGGTAACAGTATATGTTCTAACAAGTAAACTCACCGTAACAGTATATGTTCTAACAAGTAAACTCACCGTAACAGTATATGTTCTAACAAGTAAACTCACCGTAACAGTATATGTTCTAACAAGTAAACTCACCGTAACAGTATATGTTCTAACAAGTAAACTCACCGTAACAGTATATGTTCTAACAAGTAAACTCACCGTAACAGTATATGTTCTAACAAGTAAACTCACCGTAACAGTATATGTTCTAACAAGTAAACTCACCGTAACAGTATATGTTCTAGCAAGTAAACTCACCATAACAGTATATGTTCTAACAAGTAAACTCACCGTAACAGTATATGTTCTAGCAAGTAAACTCACCGTAACAGTATATGTTCTAACAAGTAAACTCACCATAACAGTATATGTTCTAACAAGTAAACTCACCGTAAGAGTATATGTTCTAACAAGTAAACTCACCATAAGAGTATATGTTCTAACAAGTAAACTCACCGTAAGAGTATATGTTCTAACAAGTAAACTCACCGTAACAGTGTATGTTCTAACATGTAAACTCACCGTAACAGTGTATGTTCTAACATGTAAACTCACCGTAACAGTGTATGTTCTAACATGTAAACTCACCGTAACAGTGTATGTTCTAACATGTAAACTCACCGTAACAGTGTATGTTCTAACAAGTAAACTCACCGTAACAGTGTATGTTCTAACAAGTAAACTCACGGTAACAGTGCATGTTCTAACAAGTAAGCTCACCGTAATAGTATATGTTCTAACAAGTAAACTCACTGTAAAAGTATATGTTCTAATAAGTAAACTCACCGTAACAGTATATGTTCTAACAAGTAAACTCACCGTAACAGTACATGTTCTAACAGGTCACAGTTGCTGGAGCCTCCCTTTCCACAACCCTTTTTTTCTGGTTGTTTTCTCTTTTCTGTGGCCAGCGTATGAATCTTTACCTTTTTCCTAATACTAGTACCCTGGATTAACTTGTACTATTCTAACTTGTAACTAGTGAATTTGTTACTGACTCTCCTTATGTTACAACTATTTTCTCAGTCCTCTTCTTTCCCTGACAGTCTCTCCCTAGCAACTAATTCATTGGAATACTACCTTCCCCACTGTTATCTCTTTTCCTACTACCTCTGAATTCTTCTAAACTACATAATAACTGTTCCTAATCTCCTTACTTATTTTTCACATTTGGTTTTTTTTTGCTGTTTGCTTTTATGTCTGAGTGTTTAAATTTTTTAGTTTGTCTAAATTTTTGATAGTTTTTATCACTGTTAGTTATTACTGTTAATGGAGCTTTTCTCCTCGGGCCTCTGCTGAAAATGGACATGTATCCAGCCAGACTAGCCCGGTTAACAAATGTAAAATAAAATAAAAATAAAAAATAAAATTTTTGTACATTGTTTACTTTTGAGTTTTTCTTAGCATTATTCTATCATTGCTGTTGCCTGCCTTCTGTACAACAAAATGTTCTGAAGCTTTTTGCACTCCATCTGACATGTGGAGCGCTAATAAAGCTCTTGACAGTTGTGGCATGTGGAAAACACCCTTAACCTTTGAATGCTGGCCGGTCCTCAAAGGTAGGGCCTATTTACCTTAGGCTACTGCAACAGTGATCTGTCATAGGTTCATAGCAGATTACTAGGCTAACGGCTGAAGGGCCCTTAAAAGCCTAGCCAGTATAACCTGATTTTACCCAACATATGGCCCCTAGGGGCAAGAGGATGGCATAGATTTGTGCCTGTGCATTGAGTATCTTACAGATTGCCCTTGTCCATAAGGGACATAGGCACTACCCCAGGTGTGAATTTGCAATTTCCCCATCCATTGCTCCAGGCTGCATTTGAAGAGGACCAGGTGAGGGCGTCTCTGCTTAATGTGAATAGGAAGCCTGTTCCAAAGAAGGGGTAATCTCCGAGTTACAATCTGTCTCTCCAGCAAGTTCTGTTGGTCAATGACTAAGTTTAGATCCTTAGATTGGGTGGCTCTTGTGCTGTTTGACTTGCGGATGTATAGCAGCTTCATCAGGGCTAGATTTGTGAGTGCCTTGTAGGTCAGGCATAGGTCACATAGGTCACACCTTAATAAGTCGGTAGGAGGAAAAGTAAAGGGATGGGGCTTTTAGTCTGTCCACATAGTTCATCTTGTTTACATCCTGTATTTTTTTGTGAGGAACCTGTGAGGTTGCTGTAGCTGCTTTAAGTGCCTAGTGAAGTAAATGCCAAATGGCACATTGTACTCCATTATTGGTCTAATGAGGGCTGAGTACAATGGGATTATAATTTTCTTGGACCTGGATGCCATACCTTTACTTATAAGTTGTGCCACATAAAAAGATTTCCTCACCACTGTGGACATATGGTGGTCAAAGTTCAGGCTACTGTCTATCTGTGTAGCTAGATCTCTCACCTCTGAGTTTCCTCTAAGGAGTGTGCTATTGATGTTGTAATTTGCAGGGGTATTTGGCTTTCCAAATGGTATGATAATGCATTTTTTTGCATTTAGTTTTAGGCCATGGTTCTGGCACCAATCATTTGTCTGATCTCATCATTGGGGATTTCATTGATTGCGTCTAGCTTGTAGGTGTCCGCAAACTTTGTCATCCAGAGCCCCTCCACACTCGCCTTGCCTTCAGAAAAGTATATTCCAAACAGCAGTGGTTCCAGTACTGAGCCCTGTGTACACCACTAGTAACTGGCCTCTTGCTGGATCCGGATTCACCCACTTCAACCACCTGTGTTCTTTCCATAAGCCAATTGGCTATCCATCTGGTAGCATAGGGATTTATCCACAAACACGCCAAAAAACAATCTTAAACCCAAAAGAAATGCGTGGTACGACCAACGATCACCCTACACCAAAAAAACTTAAAATAGAAAGCACTGTTATGTATCAAACTCACGATAAGCACTTTAGTTCTGCTCAGTGCAAAACTTATTCAGACAGTTTAATTGAACACATTACCTAATTAAATAGGTAAATGTCATGTGACTTAAAACTCTTTTACTTCTTAGAGATATATCTATATAGCCATCTCACAAAATACGAAAAAATATTGTACAAAATATAGAAACTAATGAATACACATAAACTTGCCCCAAGTCCATTCTAAACAAATATTAAATAAAATATAAACAATCCTGAATAGTCCAGTTGAAACACAAATAAATCATATTAAAAATTCTAAACAAATCTTGTTAAAATTTTAGCATAAAATATTAACATTTTTTATTGAACAACCCATTATCTAGATATGGTCCTTATTTTCAGTAAAGGACCAGTACTAATATGGTTGTTCATCCACAGCCAGAAGCAGGAATTCAGACCTAAGTGCCAAAAAAAGCTCCCTCCATTCTACCCAAATGGGCCATTTCTCTCCTTATGTGGGACTCTTTTCACCACCACAAATGTGAAGTAATGTCCTGGATATTCAATGACATTTTTAGCCAGAGCATTACTAATCTTCCTGTTACAAACATCGTACTGGTGCTCATAAATCCTGTCTCTGAGCCTGCGCTCTGCTTTTCCCACATAAAAACATTTACACAACTGACATAGAGCTAAGTATACTAAACCTCTTCTCTCTGTTAAACTTCCCTTTTATTAAAATCGTCTTCCCTCCAATACTAACATGATCAACTTCCAGTATAAATTTACAGAAATGACATCTGCCACATTGTTTCATACCTTGGATACCTTTGAATTCAGGTAACTCTCTTTCCATAATACTCTTTAAATTATTAGTGGTTTTATATAGAATACGGGGTTCCTTCCCCTAACTTTTTTACATGTAACATTAGATGTTATGTAGTCCAATCTCGTCTTTATTCTTACCCGTGGGTTCGGAGCCAAACCTCGGCTCCAACTCGGCCATACTCTAGCTCGAAGTCTTCAATTGGCTCGTGGCTAAGAGGTATCCCATCATGCAGCAGGTCTATTCCCCAGATCTCGTTTGCCGCTCGTTAAGCTCAGACGTGTTCTCGCTTTTGGCCGTGGCTAAGTATATTGTTTATAAAATTTTTATAAACTGTTGACTTGTTGCTTGAAAAAGCTATTTTCATATCTGTGTGTGTGTATGGTAGTGGTGTTTTACTGCCTGTATTTGTTTCTCTGGCTGTTTTTTGTGCCCTTGTCTGGCTGTTTGGGTATCCCATTCATTTCCTTTCCCCACAGGCTAGGCCCATTTAAGTTAGAGGATCTAGTACTCCCCATTGTTTCTGTGTGGTCTTTGGTGCTCCATTATGTTGGTGTTTAGTGTTGTGTCTGGCTAGTGGTGCTTTCTTGCCTTTGTTTCCCCAGGCTAGGCCCGTTTGAGTTAGAGGACCTAGTCCTTCCTGTGGTTTTCCCGCTGGTTTCTGGGCCGTTTGAGTTAGAAGCTCTCTTTCTTGTTAGTTGGTCTAGTGCATGTATGTATTAATTTTTTCCTTTCAGCATGTCCAAGGGCCCTAAGGAACACAGGCCTTCGGGTTTTAAAAAGTGTGTTGAATGCAGCAATAAAATGTCTTTAACTGATGGGCACTCTGTGTGCGTGTACTGCTTGGGGGCTGTTCACCTCCAAGAGTCCTGCTTGTTTTGTCATTCCTTCAGTCGCCATGTGCTACAGGAGAGGAAGAACAAGCTCATTTTGAAAGGACTGCTTAAACACTCCTTCGAGGAAGACTTGGCTAAGTCTTCCAGTGCATTACCCTCTTCAGCTGAAAAGGACAAAAAGACTTCCAAGAAGCGCTGTCCGGCTCCGTCTGTTTCTTCAGAGCCGCCAGAGAAAGTTGCTAGAACAGCTTCTTCTTCTTCGGTTCCATTGCCCTCAGTGCTGAAAGAAGGTAGTCTCTTGACTAAGTCCATATCAGCTCCCAGCCTTTCAGAGCCGGTCATGGATATTTTGGTTCAGAGCCAGTCTCCAGTTTTTCGACCGGGTTCTCCTTCACGCAAGTCCCCTTCAGTAGGGAGATCCAGATCTCCTACTTTATCTTCCAGGGCCCTTTCCGATGATGACGTTGATAGGGTGGTGAAGAAACTGCTTCAGTCATCGGTGTTGGATAAATTGATTTCTGCTCCAACCCAGTCGGCTCTGGAGCTTATGGCCTCTTCATCCTTTGCTGTTCCTCCTCCAAGCCTTTCTCGGCCTTCAGAGCCAGAGTTGTTGGTGCCGTTAGGTCAGTTCCAGTAGCCTCACCTGGCCTCTTGGTTCTGATTTCTGCTCCAACCCCATCGGCTCTGTCCATGGGGTCGAGCGTTCACGGTTCTCCGGTCAGACCCAAGGGAAGGTGTCGGATCAATCTTCATTGGTTCCGAGCCTTCCTCTCTGTGCTTAGGCCCGAGTGAGCTTGGACCTGACATCAGCTTTGGACCTCATCTCCTCGGTGCCGAGGGCTACTACTGTTTCATCTTCAGTTAGTCGGCCTTCGGAGCCGGCAGGATCAGCCTTCGAGGTTATGAGGAGTGTGCTGGACAGGTCGTCAGCTGCATCCTACGGCACTGCCTCTGCCCCCTCCAGCACCGGTGTCAGTTTCAGATCACACTCTATCCATGGGCAGTGGAGACCCTAAGCCTCAGGATTCCTTCATGACTGGTCCCCAACTTTCTGACATCTCCCCAGAGTTTTTGCCTGAGGAACCCTCCAGCAAGAGATTGTGTAAGAGGAAACACCTTGACTCCTTGGATGAGTCTGTCACTTCAGATACCGCCTCGAGGAGTCAGACGGGGGTCCCCCAAGTCATCTTCTGAAGATATCTCTTTTTCAGATATCCTGGAGATCCTGAAGCAGAGAGGTGGCTGGCCATCCAATTCCCCTTCTGATGAGGAGTAGGTGTTCCTGAAGGCTTTCGGGTCTCAACCCTCCACCTCTTGGGTTCATAGGTTGATACTAGGCTATCTGCCCTGGGGCATTTACAAACCTAGCCAGTGTTTGGCTTTCGCCACCCTTTTATATTGGTTGACTGTGCCTCTGTAGAGTAGGTCACAGAAGATAGCCCTTTTAAGGTTAGTTTATTGTGCCCCTGTCTAGCAGGGACACAGAAGAGATCCCAGGGGTGAACTTATGATCTCCCATCCACTCGTCAAGATTTCTCTTGAAGAGAGTCGGTGAGGGGCTCTGCCTAACATGGATTGGGATTCTGTTTCTGAGTGAGGGCAACCTCTGGGATATGAATCTGTCCCTCCAGCATGTCTTATTTATTTCTGTGCTGAGGTTTAGGTCCCTGGAGCATGTAGCTCTAAGGGATTTGGATTTCCTGAGGTGGAGCATGTCCATTAATTCTGGGTTGGACATGGCTTTATACGTCAGGCATAGATCACCTCTGAGTAGGTGGTAAGCAACTGAGTAGAGCTGGAGTTTCTTTAGCCGAACTGCATAAGGCATCTGTTTGAGTCCCTTGATCCTCTTGGTGAGGTACTTTTGGGGCCTGTCCAGTTGCTGCAGGTGTTGGGTAAGGTACATCCCAAATGGGGCATTGTATTCAATTATGGGCCTGATGAGTGATGAGTAGAGGGGCACAATGACCTTTCTTCTTTTAGATGTGAACCCTTTCATGATAAGGTGGGATATATAGAAGGTCTTTCTAACCACTCTGGCAATGTGATTGTCAAAAGAGAGGTTTCTATCAACATGGGTCCCCAAATCCCTAATTACTTTTTCTGTACTTAATAGATTACCACCTATGTGGTAATTTGTGGGCACTTTGTTTTTCCCAAAGGGGATGACTATGCACTTTTTGGCATTTAGCTTAAGGCCATGGCTCTGGCACCAGTTATCCATCTCTGTGAGACCCTTTTGGAGGATGCTTATGTCAGCCGGAGAGTTGATTATGGCACCCAGCTTGCAGTCATCTGTGAACTTGGTCAGCCATAGTCCTCCCGTATTAACCTGTACCTCAGAGAAGTATATACCGAACAAGAGAGGTCCCAGGACTGAGCCTTGTGGGATGCCACCCACTTGTAACTGGTTTGGAGTCTGACGTGGCACCTGCAATTCTGACCATGTGGGTTCTATCCCTGAGCCAGTTTGCAACCCATCTTGTGACATAGGGGTTGATATTTAAGCTGGTGAGCTTATTTATGATGCCTGAGTGGGGTATTGTGTCAAAGGCTTTTGCGAGGTCCAGGTAGGCCATGTGGACTACCTTCCCTTCATCTATGGCCATGGTATCTGTTTCAAAGAAGTCGTCCAGGTTCAAGAGGCAAGATCTGCCTTTAACAAAGCCGAATTGGGTAGGATTCAGTGTCTGGAGGTTACCAATGTCCTTGTTTGAGTTCCATGATGATACGCTCCATAGCTTTGCAGACCAGACTAGTCAGGCTTATAGGGCGATAGTTTCCTGGGTCCATTGTGGCACCACCTTTGTGGAGCGGGACCACTGTTTACATATCCTGTAGTAAGGCTGAGATTGAACAGTGACTTTATGTGAGGGTTTAGTTCTTCTTGGAGCTCATGTAAGATGCAGCCCGGGACACCATTTGGTCCCATTGATGCTGTGTTTTTTGCTTTGGACAGGGCAGCTCTCACCTGTGCATTTGTGATGTCATGGAGGCTACATTCTGTTGGGATAGAACCTGTCTGCCAGGATGTTGTCAATGTCTGTGGGATCAGTGTATTTTTTGTCATTTTGTACTAATTCAGAGCATATCTGGGAGTTGCCCCCCAGATTCCTGACATAACTAAAGAAGGCCTTGTGATCATCTTTAGTGTCTTGTGCAATTTTTCTTTCGAAGCTGGCCTTAGATAATTTTATGAGGGATCGTAGTTTCTTGCTAGTACTGATCAGAGATGCTTTCCCTTTTTGGGATTTTGCTCTATCATGTAGTAGCTTCCTCCTTCTGTTGTATAGCTTATTTATGACCAGGGTCCACCAGACTGGTCTCCTGCCTTGAAGGAGTGAATCTTGGTTTTATTTGGGATAGCACGATCCATGCATTCCTGTAGGTGTCCATAGAATGCATTTGTAAAGGATTCTGCTGTTTGGGCAGTATTTTCCACTGGCCCTGTGGCTTTGAAGGATTCCACCTCGGTTTTGAGAAGTGTGAAATTTGCTTTTGAGACATTTTTCACCGTGATTTCCTTGGCTGGGGGTGGGGATTGGATATGGATGTCCAGTGAGATTAATTTATGGTCTGATCTTACCAATGATGGGCATACCTCTGGTGTGGAACATAGAGTCCCCATGTTGGTGATGACCAGGTCCAATATGTTATCCCCTCTAGTGGGAGTGGTGACCAGTTGTTCCATAGCATTTGAGTTTATAAATTCTAGAAACCATTGGGCAAGGGTGTTGGGGCTTGAGTAATTTTCCCAGTCGATGTTTGGGTAGTTGAAGTCACCCAGTATTATTGTGTTTGGAGAGACCTTCATATTCTCCAATGTTCTCATGAAGGCCTAGTGGGGTTCCTGAGTTTCGGAGGGTGGTCTGTATCGGGCTACAAACTGAAAGGCAGTTTTGCCCACTCTTAATTGTACATGGATGGTCTCCGATGCTTTGTGCAGTGTCACTAACCTGGAGGTATGGGTATCTTTGATGAATACGGATACTCCCCCTTCTTTTGTGGTTTGGTCCGAGTTTTGGGGCCGAAAAGCATGGTATGAGGTATAACCTGGTAGTGCTGGAGTGCTCTCTGGAGCCTTGAACCAGGTCTCTGTCACTGCACAAATATCGATATTCTCCATACTGAGGAGAACCTCGAGTGCATGCATCTTGAGGTTTAGACTTCTGGCGTTGAGCAGCATTACCCTTGTTTTTTTTTTCTTGTGTTGTGTATGGAGGTGGGTTTGTCTTTTGAGCCTTGCCTAAAAAAGGCACTATGGGGGTGGCAAGAGCCTTAGCCAGTATTCGAAAGCCCAGGGGTGACAGGTGCAAGCCGTCCCTAGTGAAGCAACGTGGCTTGTTGAGCATGTCATCCCAGGCTGACAGACACTGAATCCCCTTAGAATGACACCAATACTTTAGCCAATTGTTAAAATTGATCATTTTGTCTTTATACTGTGGCATCATTCTTGGTGAGGGCAAGATGCTACTCAAGGTCAGGGTCATACCGGTCTGGGCTACATGATCAGAGAGCTCCTCTATGTCTCTTTTTATGTAGTCCAGGGATGTACGTCTCAGGTCATTCACACCAGCATGGACAATAACAGAGTCATATTTGTACTTTCTTTGGAGTGACCTGAGTGCTTGTGTTATGTGGCGGATCCTGGCACCCGACAGGCAGCTTACAGTGACCTTCTCCTTGTTCAGTCTGGTGAGTGGGACGTCAGTGTGTCTGACAATAGAGTCCCCTATTACAACTGTATTAGGTGTGTTGTTTAGCTTTAAGGGCTGTAGCTGTGTGGCACACTGACTTTGTGAAATATGTGATACGTGGGTATTGTTGCGGGGTAGAGGTTGCTTGGATGTCTGCTTTGGAGATCTCTGCTGCTTTGGCAGATTTTTATTTAGAGCCTCCGAGTATGTTTTTGTGTGTTTATGTGTTTGGTTTGCTGATGTGATAGGTCTATGTAAGACTGGAGTAGTGGTGCATGTGGTTTCCTTCTCCTCCTGACTGACTGTGCCAGTGCTGGGTTGAGAGAGCTCAGCCTCCAGTTTGGCTATATAGTTGCATCTCTCACATATATTTGAGTTTGATGGGAGGAGGAGAGGGGTGGTCTGTGTACATAAGGCAGTTGTAACATTGCCTCAAGATACCCAGATTCACCAGCTGGACTGGAGAGTAAACCCAAAACTGACTATTGGACATGCCAGAAAAGTATAAGGAATAGTTTTTTGACTGATCAGAAAGGACCAATAGGGAGCCAAGTACTTATGAGTATAAGAGGGTGTAGTGCTTTATTTATTTATTTTATTTTACATTTGTTGACCAGGCTAGTCTAACTGGATACATGTCTATTTTCAGTAGCGGCCCGGGGAGATAAGCTCCAAGATAGAACAATGAAAAGTTAGTTAGTTTGTGTTTACTTATAAGATTACTTATAAGATCAAGTGCATGGCTTTAGATTGAAAATAGAGTGCTTACTTTGAGATTTAGAACAATTCTAAGGGAAAAAGTGTGCTTACTTTGAGATTTAGAACAATTCTAAGGGAAAAAGTGAAGACCAGACCTTGTGGAGCCGAGAATAGTTTAAACCCGTTTATGTGGCGCTGCCCGATGCTGTGCTATGCGCAAAATCGCGCAAAAATGGGTTTCAAGGCAGGGAACTTGAAAGAGGTAGGAATCAGCCCAAAACGTTTCTAGGCAGTAACCACTCCCACAGGGGCAGGCAGGCTGTTCAGTGTTTACCACTGATGAACACAGAGACTTCCCTTTAGCCCAAGCAAGCACTGGCCTCCAAGAAACTTACAAACAGTTCAGAACAGCAAATCTGTAACTGAACTTTTTTAAATTTCAGAAAGTGGGAAAAAAGCAAGATTTTTTTTGTTTGTTTTAGTTTAAAGGTAGCAGAGATACACAAGTAGCAAACTAGTCAGAACAGTGCAATAAATGACCCCACACTTGAGTGCTAGGCCAGAGTTAGGTAAAATGCAGTTTTAAGAAAAAAACAATTTTAAATTAAGTGCATCACAGGAAATGCAGTAAATATGCTCTAGATGTGTTCTAAATACTGTTTCTAATATAGATATCAACTTTAGCAAGCCGGAAAATGCTGAAAAGTAGGCGGCAAAGCAGAAATTTTAAACAAAAAATCAAAAGAAAATACTTATAATCTCAAAAGTGGCTCCTTTCTTCTCTCAGCATTTTCTCACCTTGGTAGATGCTTCAGCAACAACTATCAAGCCTGGAAAGACGCCAAAACCACGAGGCAGCAGGGTTTTAAGAGAGAGAGATCAAGGAGTTTGGAATTGACCCAAAATGGTCAATAAAACTACAGCTTCTAGGCAGTAACCACTCCTATAGGGGCAGGCAGGCTGTTCAATGTTTACCACTGCCACTGATGAACACAGAGACTTCCCTTTAGCCCAAGCAAGCACTGGCCTCCAAGAAACTTACAAAAAGTTCAGAACAGCAAATCTGTAAATGAACTTTTTTAAATTTCATAAAGTGGGAAAAAAACAATATTTTTTTGTTTTTTTTGTTTTAGTTTAAAGGTAGCAGAGATACACAAGTAGCAAACTAGTCAGAACAGTGCAGTAAATGACCCCACACTTGAGTGCTAGGCCAAAGTCAGGTAAAATGCATTTTTAAGAAAAAAAAAAAAATTTTAATTAAGTGCAACACAGGAAATGCAGTAAACAGGCTCTAGATGTGTTCTAAATACTGTTTCTAATACAGATTATCAACTTTAGCAAGCCGGAAAACGCAGAAAAGTGGGCAGCAAAGCAGAAATTTTAAACAAAAAAATCAGAAGAATTTTTTGATGTGTTATTAGATCTTGTCTGTCGAAAGGTGTGAGAAACTCCTGACACTGTGGAACCGGTCCCAAGAAGCCCCAATAAGTTCTTGTTCACCCCCTCTGACAAGGAGTATCTATCTAAAGGTGTTCCTGTAGATGCCATGGTGGTGGCAGCGGCCACCAAGAAGGAACTTGCTGAAACTTCGTCTACCATCCATCCGCCTAACGATGTCCCAGGCTATGGGCAGGTTTGGGAAGCATGTGTTTACCTCAGTGGCCTTTACACTGCGGTTGCTGAATTACTTGATGCATTTTACGAGGCTCCTGAGAGATCTCCTAAAAGAGCTAGGAGATTCTCTACAGGGTAACTTTTCTGATGCCGTGGCACAGAAGGTAAATGCACAGATGTCTACCCTAAATTCCCTTACCAACTCCTCCATGAGGCTGATCTCATATGCAGCCAATGGAGTGAGTAGGGCTGTGGGTTCCGGAGTCTCTGTTAGGAGACACTCCTGGATGCGTCTGTGCAGTTTCATGGAGGCCTTTAAGTCTACGTTCACTAATGCTCCATTTGATGGTTCATCATTGTTCGGAACCAAGGGGAAGGACACTCTCACTAGGTGCGAGCAGGAAGGAAAAACCCTGTCTGCCGTGGGAGTCTGTTTTTCCATGCCTTCTAGACCTTACCCCAAGGGCCAGAAGGGTGGGAAAATGTGGTTCAGGAAGTCACAGAGGTTTCTTCAGGGTGCACAAAGTGATTCCCCCTCCGGAGGCAAGGGAGGGGGTGAAAATTCAGGTAGATGCCTCCCTAGAGGCAGAGGAGGCCCATGTAACCTGGGGGACCGTGATTCCTTTCGTGGTTCTCCCTACCAGTGTTCCTGAAGGGAGGCCCGACTGTGCATCTCTTGAGCTGGTCGGGATCGCATTTCTTTATACCCAGAAGTCTGGCAAGAAGTCACCCAAGATGAGTGGGTATTAAAGATAATTTCCAGAGGTTACCATATCCCCTTCTCTTCTCCTCCCTGCCATCCAAGAGAATCCCAGACGTTTCACCCAGTCATAGGGATTCCGCAACTTTAGAAATAAAAAAGTTGCTTTCAAAGGGAGCTGTCCAGCCTGTCCCCGCAGACCAAGAAGGATTAGGGACTTACTCCAGATTCTTTTTGGTGCTGAAAAGAACAGGGGACCTGAGACCCATCTTGATCTCAGCCGATTGAATCTTCATGTACAAAAGTCCAAGTTCCGCATGGTCACCTTACAGTCAATACTCCCTCTGTTAGGGAAAGATGTGTGGATGTGCTCCATCGACCTCAAAGATGCTTACTACCATATTAAGATGGACAGGGCATCGAGAAGTCATTTACACTTCCAGCTGGTAGCCAGTCATTTTCAGTTTTGCGCTCTGCCCTTTGGTTTCACCACAGCCCCCAGGGTGTTCACCAAATGCATGGCAGTGGTAACGGCTCACTTGAGACGTCAGGGATTCCAAGTGTTTCTGTACCTGGAAGACTGGCTCCTTTCTGCCACCACCAGGCATCTACTGTTACAGACCATGGATGCCACCATTACACTGTGCCAACGGTTAGGAATTACTCTAAATTGTAAAAAAATCTGCCTTGTTGCCCTTGCAGCATGTCACTTTTATTGGCGCCGAACTAGATATGGTGCTCATGAGGGCCTTCTTACCAGAAGAGGTAATTCAGGCTCTACAACAGCAGGTCTGCACCTTACTACCATTGAGGAAGGTCAGGGCAAAAGTGGTCCTCAAGTTATTAGGGACCATGACTGCCACGATCATGCTAGTTCCCCTTGCCAGACTACACATGAGGGTTCTTCAGTGGCTGCTTTTCGCCCAATGGTCACTGCAGTATCTCCCACTCTCCCATTTTATTCTGATTACGGACACGTGCAAGCGGGATCTATGCTGGTGGCTTCAGGCCAGCAATTTCAACGTGGGCAAGCCCTTTGTTCCATCTTCTCCAGTTGCCATGGTGATCATGGATGCCTCCCAGATTGGGTGGGGGGCATTATCTTGGCAGGACTGTCCAAGGCACGTGGCAGGACCACGAGACCCATTTGCATATCAATGTCTTGGAGAAGAGAGCAGTGCTATTAGCGTTGCAAGCACTTCAGAGCTTTCTTCCTCTAGGGACAATTGCAATCCACTCAGACAACATTTCGGTGGCGTGGTACCTGAACAAACAGGGAGGAACCAAATCATACCCCCTTTGCAGAGAGGCACTTCGAGTTTGGCAGTGGGCGGTGTCTTCCCAACACTTTCTGATTGCAACTCATATACCGGGGAAGTCCAACGTGATTGCCCACAGGCTGAGCAGAGATATCCTAATGCCTCATGAGTGGTCCCTGAACAATTATGTTGCAGAAGAGATATCCCACTGATGGGGTCAGCCTTGCTGGGATCTATTTCAGCCCCCTCAATGCCAAATGCAGCAGCTACTTCATCCTTATCTCCCCAGAGGGGGAGACACCCAGGGACGCTCTGGCTCACGATTGGCCATCCGGTCTTCTCTAAGCCTTTCCACCATTACCTCTGATATCAAAGGTCTTTCAGAAAGCACAGTCTGTGGGGAGCAAAATGATCCTCATTGCCCCACACTGGCCTCGTCAGATTTGGTTTCTCTTCCTTCAACCCTATCTAATGGACAAGCCCTGGATTCTGGACCCAGTTCCAGATCTGCTGACTCATATGTCAGGACAGTTCCATCCCTCCATCCAGACCCTCAGGTTGACAGCTTGGCTGCTCCAGTTCTGTCCTTAGTCAGGCTTCATGATTTTTCAGTGGTCCATATTCTATCATCTTCCCACAAGCCTTCTACCAGGAAGATTTATTCCAGTAAATGGAAGAAATTTTCTATTTGGGCCCATGAGAGACATATTGATCCTTATACAGTGCCTATTTCCGCAATATTGGAATTTCTTTCTCAAATGTTTAGTCAAGGTTCAGCTGTGGCAACCATTGAAGTGCAATTGGTAGCAATTTCTACCTTTCACATTGCTAATGAGCCCCACTTTACAGCTCATAGGCTTTATAGGGCTTTTATGAGAGGGACATTGTTACTCCAACCTCCAGTCTTTGATCCAGTGATGCCATGGGACCTCAATTTTGTACTACAGAAGCTCAACTCAACTCCATTTGAGCCCGCAGCTGTGTGTGACATTAAATTCTTGTCATGGAAGACAGTATTCTTGGTAGCCATAACTTCAGCTAGGCAGGTCTCTGAACTCCAAGCATTATCGATTAGACCACCTTATTTGGTGTTTCACAAGGATAGGGTCTCCTTAACAACTAACCCTTCTTTTGTTCCAAAGGTTGCCTCTGTTGTCAATATCAACCAATCCATTGAGTTGCCTGTGTTTTTTCCTGAATTCTTCAACAAGGCAGAATTTAAGTTTCATCAGCTGGATATTCACAGACAGTTGCGTTTCTATTTAGATAGGATGAAAGATTTCAGGCAATCAGATCAAATGTTTGTCTTGTTTTCAGACACTAGACTTGGGGTTTTGGTTTCTAAGGTAACCTTGTCTCGCTGGATCTCCGATTGCATCTCATTTATTTATGCTTCCAATGTCAAAGAATTACCCTTTAAAGTGAAGGCTCATTCTACATGATCTGTGGCTACCTCAACTGCTTTTCAGGCTAGGATGTCTATGGATGATGTTTGTGCTGCAGCAACATGGGCTTCACCTCATACCTTTATTAGTCACTATAAGTTAGATCTGGTCTCTAGAGGCAGATCTTCCTTTGGTTCCACAGTGCTCATGAGTATTTTTCACTGAGCCACCCAAGATCAAGGTGCTAGGGATGGTTTCCCACAGGTAAGAATGAAGGCGAGATTGGACTACATAACATCAAGAAGTTATGTACTCACCATAACGTTCGATGTATGTAGTCCATTTCACCTTACATTCTTACTAACCCTCCCTCCTTTCCCCTCCTGGAGGACCTGGAGGTATTGTCTCTAGGTGTCAATAGTCCTTTCTGTTGGGGTTGTTCTTCTCAGTGTGTATGTGTGTGAGCTTGCAGCAAACAAGATCTGGGGAATAGACCTGTTGCATGATGGGATACCTCTTAGCCATGAGCCAATTGAAGACTTCGAGCTAGAGTATGGCCGTGTCAAAGCCGAGATTCGGCTCCGAACCCATGGGTAAGAATGTAAGGCAAGATGGACTGCATACATCGAACGTTATGGTGAGTGCGTGACTTCTTGTTTTCTTAATAATTTCCCAATTTTTGTTCAGGATATCTCGTATCCTTGAACTATCAAACTGAAGTCTGTAATAAAAGCCCTGAAAAAATCCATGAACTACCTATTCTGTTGTTTGTTCATTACTGTGGGTGATATTTTCATTCAAGCACCTTGTTCCCTATGACAATAATGGGATAAAAATCCCCAACGGTCCACTTCTGTGTGACTTCCTGTATAAGTTCTTCAGTTAAGGTTTGAGGTAGCCTCTTCTCAGGAATATATATAAAAGACTGAAGCATTTTGTATTAAAATTATTGTCAATAGTGATCATCTGTGCTGCACATACCAGTTGACCTTTAACTACGGCACTTTTCTAGAAAAAAAGGGATGCCTACTAGAAAAATGCAGGAAGGTATTAGAATGAGTAGGTTTATGATAGATCTTAGATAAAAACTTATTAGAAATTGTATCCTTTACAAGCCACACATCTAAGAAGGATATGGATATCTCCCCAATGTTGTAACTAAAATACATAAAATCAGTTGTAGAATTAATATAAATGAAAAAAATCTAAGACATGAGATTTATCCCTCTTCCACAAAATAAAAATGTCATCCAGGTAACGAAGGTAACATTGGAAATTAGACGAATATGGGAGCCCAAACACAAATCTTGACTCCCATTGCAACATAACCTGGGCTAGCTGGTTGATTGTTTTAAGTCCTGGTCCATAGCCCCCCACCTTTCTTGTTCTCCTAACATAATTCTAGTGCAAGTTTCCTAGCCCTGTCAAACCTGTTTTCTCACAACTTTCTCCAAGCCCTGGCTCTTAGCACCCCTCCCCCTTCTCTCAGTCTCCTAACATAATCTTATTGTAAGCTTCCCAGCCCTGTCAATCCTGTCTGTTCCCTCCCTCTTGAGAGTTTACTTATTCCTCCCCTGAGCTGTGGCACCATCCTTAAATACTAAAAACCTCTGCCTGACTACACTCTGTTTCTGTCTGTCCCATGGGCATCCCTCAGTAGTGTGCACTTTCTGCATGTCCCTTTCTAAAACCCCTGGCATAACTACATTATTTTCTTACTTCTCAGTGAACTGCAGCTCCCCATTGGTGCATAAATAATAAATACAAACAGAAAGGTAACATTCAAACCAAAACGACAGGCTGCCCTATTTCTGTAGTTGCTAACCTTCTCACTGATTGTTTTCTGTTTGGCGACTGCTGCTCCTCCCGGAAGGTCTAACCCGCTCCGTTCACCCTTCGGGCTCACTCCGCTCCCTAACCCTGCCCCCAAATTCCACCTGCCCCCACTACCTGTACTTTTATACATCCCCTGACTCCTCCCCACCCAACACCTCTCCAGTCACAACACACCTAAGCCAAACCCCACCCACCTATAGATCTACATCACCCCAAACATCCACCCCTCCTACAGTGCTCTACATAACATCTCTCCCTATAACCCCCCTACTAATCTCTCTCTCCTTTTACCTGTCTTACATTTTTCCCCAACCGTTGTCATAACTCTCACACACACTCCACTACATCTTACCATCAACCTCACTTCCCGTCCTATTCATCCATCTCACATGAACTCTTTACCTCAAACCCAATCTATTTCTTCAAACCAAACTGCTCCCAACCCAACCCCCCCCCCGTATGCCCCTCTTAAACGTGGTACCAGAAAATCACTACTCTCCCACAACCCAAGCTACCCTTGCCCAACACACTGCCTCACTCTTCTACTCCACCACATTTCTCTCACTAGCCGGCGGCATCCACCCCAACCCCGGACCCATCTCTAACATCAATCTCACCAAACCCTCCATTCAACCTGCAAACTCAAAGTCCATTCACCTTACAACACTTAATGCACAAAGCCTAAAAAACAAAATCCCTAGCCTCCATGCCTGGCCCTGCCATGTCAGGGTGGTCCCTGACATTACCACCATTTCTGAAACCTGGCTGAAAACCTATATAAAAGATAGTGAAATCCTACCACCAGGTTTCCAAATCATTTGCAATGACAGAGCCCACAAGAAAGAAGGTGGAATAGCAATAATCTACCTCACCTTCCATACCATAACTCCCTACTCAAATAAAATACAAACCTTTGCCCACGCTGAAATTATAATAGGTTTACTAAAAATAAACAACCACAAGTCCATATTCATCGCTGCCCTCTATATTCCCCCTGGTAATAAATTTCAAAACTCTTGAAAGCACCCTGTCCTGGTGCTCCTCCAATATAAAAAATGAAACCTATATACTCTGTGATACCAACATCAACTGGAATACTATTAACTCTGAAGCTCCGTCCCACACAATCAGCCTGCACAACGTCTCCCAACTAATGCAATCTCCAACCAGACCAAATTTAGATGGTATCTCTGGTGCCATCATTGACTGGATCCTAACAACTCACCCAAACCTTATCACCAAAGTCAGAACATTACCTGATCCTCTCAGCGATCACTTACCAGCCTTTGCCAACCATCTCTCATCTCCACTGCATAAACAACACCACTACATCCAAACCCGCAACCTCTCCTCTTTCAACCCTCTAACTTTCTCCGAATGCTTAAAGCATACTGACTGGTTCCCTTTAAAAACCCTTCCTCTAGATGATGTCATTTCCTACTTTAACCACTCATTCCTAACCCTTCTCAATCAGCAAGCTGCCCCTCGAACCAAATGCATCAAAACCAATCCCTGCCCATGGTTATCAAAAGATACTAAACTAGCCTTGCAACAAAGGGACAAAAAATGAAAATAATATCAAAAACATAAAAACCCTAACACCCTCCTAGAGTATAAGCAACTGCGAATCTCTGCAAAAAAAACAATAATTAAAGACCGCAAAGCCCACTAGTCCAAACTCCAGTCCTTGCACTCAACAAATCCCAAAAGATTCTGGAACTCCATCTCATCCATGCTGCATCCTGGCAGCAAAGAAAACCCCTGCCCAGACCCCAGCCTCTTCAACTTTGAAACAGCCAGCCAGTACAATTCATTCTTCATAGACTGCAGCCTCCTTCCCACCCCCCCTCCACCACCACCCCCTCCTGCCCCAACCACCACTCCAACCGTCAACCTTCCTCCACATCCTTCTGCCTCAAGCCGATTCCCACAAGCACTATAAAAAGACTTCTCCTCAAACTCTGTCGCAATGTTCCCGACAACCTTTCTCCCACCTTCCTCAAACAATCTGCAGACCACATTGCCTATCCCATCTCTATTCTTATAACTAGATCCATACAAGACTCATACGTCCCTTCTATGTGGTGCTATGCTTACATCTTCCCCCTCCACAAAGGTGGCAAAAATACTGATGCCACCAACCTCAGGCCTTTTACCATCCTTTCCCCTCTTTCTAAAATAATAGAGAAAGCAGTACAAGCAAAACACATGGCACACCTAACACTAAACAATCTCCTCTCCCCTACCCAACACGGCTTCCACCCTGGCCACAGTGCCATGACTGCCCTTCTTTCCTTTCTTGAAACCATAAACCACAAACCTGACTCAGGCAAGTTCATATCCACACCATTCCTAGATCTGTCAAAGGCCTTTGACCCTCACACACCCTACTTATTTCCCAAATCTCCAGTCTACACCTCTCTCCCACCACCATCGCCTGGTTTTCCAGCTACTTGTCCAACCACCAACAAGCTGCCCAATGGAAAACTTCAACCTTCACTTTCCTTCCCATACCCGCAGGTACCCCACAAGGTTCTGTTCTTGGCCGCCTTCTCTTCAACCTATTCAATAACAGCTTTCACCAATCCATCCCAGACTCCTCTATCATCCAATATGCAGATGACTCAACAATCATCTGCTTAGCCTTTGCCCCCTCCGAGGTCCTAGCAAAAACCCAACTAGCCTTCTACAAAACAGAAACCTGGATGCAGTCTAACCATCTGGCACAAAATGCAAATAAAACCAAAGTAATGTTTTTTTTACCCTGCCAAAAACTCCATTGACAAATCCACATTCACCATACAGAGCCAAAAGAACACCCTCCTTGAAATTGTTCCCAACACCAAGCTTCTTGGCATCATTATTGATGAAGAACTAAAATTTGACACCCACATCCACTCCACAATCAAGAAATTCCACCAAAAGTTAGGTCTCCTCTACAGGCACAACCACTTCCCAAGCCCCTCTAGCTGTCAAACTCTTGCATCCACCTTCCTACTCCCCTCCCTCTTTTCACCAATCTCCATCTTGGCCTTAGGTCCAAACTTGAATCCTGCTACCACAAGATCCCCAAATTTGCAACCATTTCAAAAAAATCATCCCACCACTGCCACTCCCTCCTCACCCTCAACTGGCTTGGACTACCCAACTACCTCAGTTACCTACAACTCACCATTGCCCATAAGCTCATCTTTAAACCTGTCAACTGCCCAGCTCTCACTACTTCCTTAAAAGCTTACATTCTCAACCGCTCACTCAGATCCATAAAACAAAATCTCCTTCAGGTCCACAAACCTGCACAACCTCCTGACCATCTATTGCTGCCCCACTCCTTAGCTAAACAGTGGAACTCTCTCCCCACACACCAAAGCAACCTACCTAAGCATACAAATTCCAAATCTCAGCTACTCTCTCATCTTTCTTCCAAATGGGAATGCCCTTGCCACGCTCCAACTTAACCCCCCATTCTACCTTGTATTGACTCATCCAGCATATTACTTCATTCCACCCAAAACAATCCCTCCCCTACTAAAAACCACATTTTCTCTCTAATATCTATTTTACTATATTCTCCAATCTCAAATATAATATTACCCTCTCCATGCATAATATTTCCTAACCTACTAATGGCTAGTAGCTATATATTTTGAAATGTTAAACCTACAATTGAGTTTATAACAAAAATATTCACTTTATGTAAATGTTGAAATTTCTGTATTGAATTATGTCTTTTCATTTTTGTGACATTGTGACAAGCCAATTGCAAATATCATGGAGCTTATCTGTAAATGTTGAATTAGCTGTATGAACTATGTCATTTTGTAACATGTGAAATGTAACTTGCAATTATTGTAGAGCTTTTCTCCCTGGGCCTCCACTGAAAACAGGCTCTTCTTGGCCCAGTGGACTTCCCTGGTCATCAAACTTAAAATAAAATAACCCACAAGAAGACCGTTTTTGTAAATACAATTTGCCATCAAAAACAATAAAGTTACTCCATAAGAGGATTTCCAACAATTCTTCATATGTGTTAATGGTATCTTGGGGAAGTCCTTTTTTACCAAATACTCAGTAAACCCTAAGCTGTTGTCGAGTAACAGTATATAAATCACATATGTCAATTGTCAAAAAAATGACATCCTTATTAAATTCCAAATCTTTGATCTTTTCAAAAAATGCCAAGAATCACGACAAAGATGGTTCATAGGTGTGTACTAGGCTAAGCCTTTACAAGCCTAGCCCATAGGATTACCCTGGCATCGTGCCACCCAACCTTAGTTCCTAGTGCCTTTGTCGAGTAGAGCCACTGGTGTGATCCCGGTGTGAATTTTCTATTTCCCATCCACTCATCAAGATTTCTCTTGAAGGCCAGTGAGGCTTGGCATGTATGGAAAGTCTATTCCATAGTATGGGTAGTCTCTGGGTTATGAACCTGTCCCTCCAGCTTGTTCTGTTGATTGTGGTAATGAGGTTGAGGTCTCTGGAGTGTGTAGTGTGGAGGGATTGGGATTTCTTTAGATGTAGTGTTTCTAACAGACCTGGTTCAGACATGGCTTTGTAAGTCAAGCAGAGATCGCCCCTTAGTAGGCAATATAAGACAGAGAATAGTTGGAGTTTTTTGAGTCTGTCCATATAGGACAAATGTTTATGGCCTAGGATCCTCTTTGTGAGGTACTTTTGTGGCCTCTCCACTTGTTGCAGGTGTCTAGTGAGGTACATGCCAAATGGAGCATTGTACTAGATGATTGGCCTAATGAGAGAAGAGTAGAGAGAGAGAGACAAAGACCTCTTTTTCTTCCTGGATGCAAAACCCTTAGTAATGAGATGTGCCACATAGAAGGACTCTCGGACCACAGTGGAAATGTGGTGGTTAAAAGAGAGGTTGCTGTCAACCTGTGTTCCCAGATCTCTTATGACACCTTCTGTGTTCAGTGGACTACCATCGATATGGTAACTGGGTTTTTCCCAAAGGGGATGACTACACATTTTTTAGCATTGAGCTTAAGGCCATGGTTCTGACACCAGTCATTGGTCTCAATGAGGCTTTTCTTTAGGATGTCAACATCACTTGGGGAGTTATGGCTCTGAACTTGCAATGTCTGTGAACTTTGTCAGCCAGAGTCCATTTGTGTTGGCCTGGACTTCAGAGTAGTACATACCAAACAGGAGAGAACCCAGGACTGAACCCTGTGGGACTTCACTCGTGACTGGTCGACAGTCTGACTTGGAGTCAGCTACTTTCACACTGTGGGTTCTATCTGTGAGCCAGTTTGCAACCCACCTAGTGATATAGGGGTTGATGCCTAGCTTAGTGAGTTTTCCTTTGATTCCTGAGTGGGGAATGGTATCAAAGGCCTTGGCCAGATCAAGGTAGGTTGTATGAACCACCTTGTCTTCAACCACAGCTCTGGTGACTGACTCAAAGAAGTCGACCAGGTTGAGCAGGCATGATCTACCCTTCACAAAACCAAACTGTGTGGGATCCAGAGTTTGGAGATTCCCTATATCCTTGTTTATTAGTTCCTTGATGATGTGTTCCATGGCTTTGCATATCAGACTTGTCAGGTTATAATGGTGTGATAGTTCCCAGGGTCTGTAGTCGCTCCTCCTTTGTGGAGAGGGATGGCTGTAGCAGTCTGCTATTCAGTAGGGACAAAGCCTGAGGTGAGGCTGTGATTGAACAGGGCACACAGGTGAGGTGCCAGTTCACTCTGTAGTCTATGTAGAACATGGCCAGGGATATTATCAGGTCCCATGGAAGCTGTATTCGTGGCCTTGGACAGTGCTGTTTTAACCTGTGCAGCAGTAATCCTGGGTGCCTCGCAATCTACTAATATTGTGATTGGTCCTTTGGTGGGGGGTAAAGTTGGCACTGAATCTGTTGGCCAGTATATTGGCAGTATCTGTTGGCTCATTATAGAAGGTACCATTGTGCAACATCTCCGAGCAAATCCGGGTATTGCTGTGGAGATTCTTTGCATAACTATAGAAGGCCTTGTGGTTGTCTTTACTATCTGTTGCAAGTCTGTTTACATAGCTAGCTTTAGAGGATTTGACGAGGGATCTCAACTTTTTGTTGAGGCTGATAAGGGAGTTTTTCCAGTCTTCGGACTTCACCTTATTTCACATCAGTTTCTTCCTCCTGCTGTAGAATTTGTTTATGGCAGGGGACCACCAGATTGACTTCCTTTTTTTAGAGTAAAGTGGCTTGGTTCTTTTGGGTATGGTGAGATTCATGCATTTGTGTAACATTAGCGTATGATTAGGTGGTCATGCAGCTGTTGTCCAATTGCATGGGTGCCGTGAAGTAAGCCACCTCTGTTTTTAGGAACCCAAAGTTAGCTTTGGAGAAGTTTTTCATGGTAGTTACCTTTGTGTGGGGGGGGGGGATGTGGATTTCCAAGCTGATCATTTTGTGGTCAGCTCTAACGAGGGAGGAGCTGACTATTGGTATAGAGCAATGGTCACCCATGTTTTTAATGAACAGGTCTAGGATGTTGCTACCTCTAGTGAGGGTAAGAATGAGCTGGTCCAGGGCATTGGAATTAATGAATTTCAGGAAACGTTGGGCAAGTGTATTGGTACATGACTAGTTTTCCCAGTTAATGGAAGGGTAGTTGAAGTCTGCCAGTATAAGAGTGTTAGGTTGGACCCTAATATTCTCCAGGGTGGTTAGGAACATGGAGTTGGAGTCTTGGGTCATGGTTGGGGATCTATAGAAGGCTATGATCTGAATCGTTGTCTTACCCAATGTTAGCTGCACCTGAAGTATCTGTGATGTGTTATGTTGGCTACCAGTCTGGCGGTGTGCGCATCTTTTATGAATATGGAAACACCACCGCCTTTGGTGCTTCGGTCCCAGTTCTGGGGACGAAAGGTGTGGAATGTGTTATAGTGTGGTAGTGCAGGGGTGGATTCTGCTGCCTTGAACCAGGTCTCTGTTACAGCACAAACATCAGTGTTTTCCATTTTAAGGAGTGCTTCAAGCAAGTGCATTTTGAGATTTAGACTTTTAGCATTGAGCAGCATGACCCTCAGATTGCATTTGTTTGTAGCTGTTATGGTGGTGATTTGGTCTTTGGAACATCACCTAAAAAAAGGCACTATAGGGGTGGCAAGAGCCTTGGTCAGTATCCGGAAGCCCAGGGGTGACAGATGCAGACCATCTCTGGCAAAGCATCAAGTTCTGTCAATCATGTCATCCCAGGCAGACAGACATATTGGATCTCCTTAGAATGACACCAGAAACTTGGCCAATTGTTGAAATCAATCATTTTCTGCTTGTACTGTGGTATCATGTCTCTTTTCATGTAGTCCAGGGAGGTACGTCTCGGGTCATTCATACCCAGATGTACAGTGACAGAGTCATATTTGTAGCTGTTGTTGAGGGACCTGAGTGGGTGTGTTGTGGCGGATCCTGGCACCTGACTGTTACTGTCTCCTTATTCATCCTAGTGAGTGGGACATCAGTGTGCCTTACTATCGAGTCAACTATGACTAGTGTGTTGGGCATGCTGTTTTGCCTTAGGGGCTTTGGTTGAGTGGCTCACTGTTTAGGAGAGTTATATATCTCGTGATTAGTGTTGTGTTGTGGTGGTCAGGTGCGTTTTTGCCTTGGAGGTCTCTGCTGTTTGGGTAGATTTCTATTGAGAGCCTCTGTGAAGGTGGGTGTGTGGTTTGTGTTTGTATGTGAAGGCAGTGCTGGTGTGTTCTGGAGGGCTATATGTTCCATGTTGTGTGGTGCAAGTGTTGACCTTCTCTTTTTGACCAACTATTCCGGTCTTGGCTGGAGAGAGCATAGCTTCCACTTTGGATATATAAGTGCATCTCTCGCTAGTCTGAGTGTTGGGAGGTAAAAGGTGAGGGTTGTCGGTGTGCATTAGGCAGTTGCTACATTGTTTCAGGATGCCCAAGCTCACCAGGTTAATAGAAGAAAGCACAGGGAACTGACTTTTAGACATGCCTGGAGGGATGGGCATTAATAATAAGTATTGGTGCTGTTTCCTTGTAGAACGTTTAGTGCTGGTAGCACTTTTTGTGTGTTACAATAATTGCTGCAAGAAGTTTGGTAAAGTGCTAGACTAATAAGCTAGTAAAAGTGCAGGAGAGGAGAGAACTAGCAGATCTAATAAAAAATTGAAGAGCAGACTTTTTGGCACTGCTCAGCTTAGAAACAGTCCTGGATACAGCAATTCTGTATCTGGACTATACTAGTTCCAGTAAAGGCAGTTAAACAGTTGATGTTATGTTGTCCGTATCTCACCTTCGTTCTTGCTGTTTGGGTTCCGAGCCAGTCCTTGTCTCCGACTTGCCCGTATACTATAGCTCGAGAGCTTTTACTGGCTAGAGGCTAGCCCCTATCCCAGCATGCCTAGCAGTAGTTACCCAGATCTCGTTTGCAGCATTGAGATTGTGGATACTGGCTCAGGCTAAGTATTTTCTCTTTTTATATTTTTTAAGAAAAATTTTTGCACTTATTTTACCTAACTTGTGAACAGTAGTTGTCCTTCATATTTCGACCTTTTCCTATCCCATTCGAGTGACCTGCTTTTGTTGTGGACTAACCGTTTTTATCTCTGGCCTTTTCCCCTCTTCTAAATCCATTTAAATTCGAGGGTTCTTCATTATTCTTGCTTTTCTTAATATCTATTAAGTTTTAAGGAGTTGCCGTTTAAGTTAGAGGCTGTCCATAAGTGGGGAGTTCGCCGTTTAACTTAGAGGCTGTCCCCACTTCTCTTCTTTACTGTCGGTAAAAAAAAGTTTTTTTGTCTGTATTTGCTAGTTTATCTTGTTAGTAGTGTGTTTTTTGCCTAGCTTTAGATAGTGCTGTTCGACATTATGTCGAAAGATACTGCCAAGGAATCTAAACCTTCAGGTTACAAAAAAGTGCGATTCCTGCTGTCAAAAGATGTCCCTTACGGATGGGCACATAAGTTGCGTGTATTGTTTAGGGCCTGTTCACCTGCAGGGTTCGTGTTCCATTTGCCATGCATTTACTTCACAAGTCCTGCAGGAGAGAAAGAACAAATTGATCTGAAGTGGGTTACTGAAGGGCCCCTTTGATGCTAATATGGAGGGGACTCAGCCAGCAAAAAAACTGGGAAAACCCAAGCCTTCATCCTCTTCAGCTCTGATTTAGGAACAGTCAAAAGAGAAGGACAAGTTACAAGCTATATCGGACCTAACTTTTGGTTCTAACAAGACACTCTCACCTATGGCTCCATCTGTTGTTTTGGAGCCAGTAAGGTCTCATAAGTGATCTAGGTCTCCTACATTGGAACCGGTGCAGTCTGGTCCACAGTCTCCTTTATTACAATCTGTGGCAGGCAGTCACCGGTCTTCAACCCATTCCTCTCAGTCATCCAGGAGCCTTTTGGATGATGATGTGGACAAGGTGGTGAAGAGGCTTCTTAGTCACCAGCATTAGCTAAAATACTTTCGGGCTCATCCCACACAGAAATGGTGCCAACAGCCCAACCAACACCTGTCTCGATTCCTCCTCCAACTCCTCTGAGCTCGAAGCCAGAGTGTATGGAAGTCATAGTGGTGGAACCATTGGTTTCGGTAACCTCCAGTCTTTTGGTTCCATCCACCACTCCGATCTCCTCGATACCCACTTCTGTCGAGGGATCTGGGAGCCGACGATCCCTAGTTGGCTCCGAGGGGGGTAGTGGCATTGGACCCTTGTTCCGACCCTACTTTCCCTCTCGGAGCAGGTCAGTTCAGCTCTTACATCAGCCTCGGAGCCATCGCCCTCTGTTCGGAGGAGGTCTACTACTTCTTCTGAGCCAGAGACTCTTTCGGGTCGAGACCGTGATTTCTTTGAGGTGATGAGGAGCGTGCTGTCTACTGAGACAGCTCCACCCTTGGGCTCCATTGGTTCCTTTGCCTTCGGTGACGGTGTCGGCCTCCGAACCTCCCTTCCACCCCAAGCGTAGGGAACCCATGCTCCAGGATGCCCCATTGGGTGATCCCACTTCTTCCAAAATCTTCCCTGAGCATCCCACGGAGGAGGTCCCTCAGAAGAGGACTTGCAAGAGGAAGCATGTCGACTCCCTTGAGCCCTTGACATCAGACACAGACTTGGATGACTCAGAAGGGTCCCTACAGTCCCCCACCGAAGATGTCTACTTTTCAGACAGCTTAGAAATCCTTAGAGGGGTGACAGGAAGTCCCTTGCCCCTTCTGAAGACTGGTTAATATACCAGGATGCATTTGGTTTCCAACCCTCCACCTCTTGGGTATCTCCTCCCTTTGACCCACTATTGCACTTATTGAGTCAGAAGGCTTGGAACTCTCCAGTTCCATGGATGCACAATAAATTCATAACAGACTCTAAAAGACAGATCCTTCTTATCCAAAGGTGTTCCCATTGATGCTATGGTGGTGGCAGCAGCCACGAAGAATAAATTAGCAGAAATTTCTTCATCTGTCCCTCCTCTGAATAAAGAGTCTTGTATGATGGACCGCTCCGGGAAGTGTATGTTTTCTTCAGCGACCTTTACACTCAGGTCGCTATACTATTTGTTCCACTTTACAAGGCTTCAGAGGTATTTCCTCAAAGAGTTAGGAAATACCTTACAGGATCGTACAGCTACGGGAGCCTTGGACAAGGTGGCTTCTCAGCTTGCGACCTTGACTTCGGTGGTTAACTCCTCCTTGTGGCTAATTTCTTACGCAGTTGATGGGGCAAGCAGGGCAGCAGGCATGGGGGGGTGGCCTTACGCAGACATTCCTGGATGCACCTTTGTCATTTTGCGGAGTCCTACAAGTCTTCCTTTACCAATGCCCCCTTTGACGGCTCGGCCTTATTCGGGTCTCAGGTAAAAGAGACTCTTACCAGGTGTGAACAGGATGGCAAAACTCTCTCTGCTGTGGGAGTACATTTTTTCTGCTCCATTTAGACCTTATCCTAAGGACCAGAATAGTGGAAAGATGTGGTTCAGGAAATCTCAGGGAGCTTTGCATGACATATGGAATTTTTTCCCCCAGGGGCAAAGGGGGAAATAACGGAAGATGCCGGTCTCGTGGCAGGGGGGGGGGTCCGCAGAATCAGGGCGACAGAGATATCTTCTCTGCTAGGCCCTTCAAGTGCTCCTGAAGGGAGGCCCGACTGTCCGACTCCAGAGACACTCGAGCCTTCTACCCAAAAGCCTGGCAGACAATCACAGAAGATACATGGGTACTATCGATAATATCCAGAGGTTACAATATCCCCTTCTCCCAACTTCCCCTGTCAAAAAGACAACACCCTATCCCAGATGTTCCACCCAATCTTCAGGATCAAGCAAACCTAGAGGTTCAAAGGTTGCTAAGAAAGAGTCATTCAGGAAGTCCCGGCAGACCAAATCGGATCCGGAACTCAAGGTTCTTTTTAGTTCCAAAGAAAACAGGGGAATGGAGATCCATATTGGATTTCAGCAAGCTGAACAAATCAATCAAGAAAACAAAGTTCCGGATGGTAACACTGCAGTCCTTTCTTCCCTTCCTGAGATAGGACAATTGGATGAGCTCTATCGATCTCCAGGATGCATACTACCACATAAAAATGGACAGACGGTCAAGGAGATATCTACGCTTCTGGCTGGGAGCCAGTCACTATCAGTTCAGAGCGCTGCTCTTTGGTCTCACCACAGCCCCCAGGGTGTTCACCACATGCATGGCGGCTCACCTGAGGCGTCTAGGAATTCCGGCTGTTTCTATATCTAGATGACTGTCTCCTTACTTCCACCATTGAGCATCAGCTAATCATAGCAAGGGAATCCACAATTCGCTCTTGTTCTCAACTAGGGATCACCATAAACTATGAAAAGTCTGCCTTGTTGCCTTGTCAATATACTACCTTTATAGGGGCAGATTTAGACACAAGGGCTTCATAGCTAAGCTGCCTTAAGAAAGAGTATTAACGATCCGTCGTCAAGTTGCAATGCTGTTGACAAAAAAGAGTTCAGGCAAGATTTATCCTCAAGGTCCTGGTTCTGTGGCAGCAGCAATCACTATGGTCCCTATGTCTCGCTTCCACATGAAAATTCTTCAGTGGCTCCTCTTTGCACAATGTTCATTTTAGGATTTACCCATGTCGCATCAGATTCTGATCACGGAATCCTGCAAAAAGGATCTGGAGTGGTGGCTTCACTCCCGTATCGTAACAGGCAGGCCATTTCTACCCCCCCATCCTATAGCCACAGTGACCACACACACTTCCCAGATAGGGTGGGGGACATTATCTGGGGCAGACTGTTCAAGGGACTTGGCAGGAACACAAGTACCACTTGCACATCAATGTCCTGGAGATGAGAGTGGTGCTTCTGGTGTTGCAAGCCCTTCAGGACTCTCTACCTACAGGGACTATAACAATTCAGATAGACAATATGTTGGTAGTATGGTACATCAACAAACAGGATGGAACCAGATCTTACCCCCTGTGTCGAGAGGCTCTACGAGTTTGGCAGTGGGTGAGGTTTTCCCAACGCTTTCTGGTTGCAACACACATCCCGGGGAAATCCAGCGTGATAGCGGACCAGCTCAGCCGGGCTATTCTGATGCCTCACGAGTGGTCCCTGAAGCAGGAAGTTGCAGACTTGATTTTTCGCAAATGGGGCCAGCCATGCTGTGATCTGTTTGCCACCCCCGTCAACAACAAATGCAGCAGCTACTTTGCCCTAGTCCCACCACCGGGTCAGTCACCCAGGGACGCACTTGTTCACAATTGTCCCCCGGGACTGCTTTACGCCTTTCCACCTTTTCCCCTGATCCCCAAGGTTCTTCCGAAAGCACAGTCATTGGGGTGCAAGTTTATCCTCATTGTCTCATACTGGCCTCATCAGATATGGTTCCCATTCCTTTGGGCTCACCTGCAGGGGGAGCCTTGGATCCTGGACCCAGCGCCAGATCTCTTGATGCATGAGCCGGGGGCACTCCATTCTTCCATTCAAACTCTCAAGCTGACAGCTTGGTTTCTCCACTTCTGGTCTTAGCCAGGCTTCTCGATGTTTCTCCTGCAGTTCAACACATTTTGATTTCCTCCCATAAGCCCACTACAAGGAAACCTTATGCTAGTAAATGGAAGAGTTTCTCTTGTTGGGCAGGCAAAAATCAGGTTGATCCCTTTACTGCACCCATTTCAAAGATTCTCAAATTTCTTGCTGAAACATTTGAGCGAGGAGCAGCTGCAGCTGCTATCCGGGTTAAGCTAGCTTCCATTTCTAATTTTTTTATGGGAGAAATGTGGTTCAGTATGTCCCATAGGCTATGTAAGGCATTCCTAAGAGGTGCTACTCTCTTAAGACCTCCAATAAGGGAACCCCCCCGGGATCTAAATTTAGTTTTAAATTCTCTGATTCTTACCCCCTTTGAACCATCTGCTTCTTGTCCACTCAAATTTCTGACTTGGAAGACCCTTTTCTTGGTTGCAGTTACCTCAGCTAGAAGGGTTTCAGAATTGCCGGCCTTAACTATTCGTCCCCCATACTTGATTTTTCATGAAGACCGGGTTTCTCTCAGAACCATCCCCTCTTTCTTACCCAAGGTATATTGTGACTACAGTTTGAATCAATCCGTAGAGCTCCCTGTTTTCTTCCCCAATCATGGCAACAAGGCAGAGTATAAGCTTCATCAATTGGACGTTCATAGGCCAGTTATGTTTCTATTTACACAGGACCAAGGACTTTAGCAAATCTGACCAATTGTTCATATCCTTTGCAGACAATAAAAAAGGTTGTGCAGTCTCAAAGGTGACTTTCTAATTGGATTTCAGACACTATAAAACATGTCTACGATTTGCGTAAACAAAACCTTCCAGGGGAAATTAAAGGGCACTCAACACGGGCCTTGGCTATCTCTATTGCTTTTCAAGCCAGACTGCCTTTGAATTCGATCTGTGCGGCAGCTACATGGGCTAATCCTCATACCTTTATCACTCATTACAAAGTAGATGTGGCTTCCTGGATCAGGGCATCCTTTGGCTCCACAGTCCTGAAGAGTTTTTTCCAGTGAGTCACTCAAGAATCAGGTGCTGAGGATACTGTCTCAAACAGCAAGAACGAAGGCGAGATATGGACAACATAACATAAAGAAGTTATGTACTCACCATAACATTCCATGTTTGTCCTTGATCTCCCCTTCCTTCTTGCGTCCCACCCTCCTTCCCCTTTCCTGGAGGATTGAGAGGAATTCCTTGTTTTTTATTGGTTTTACTGGCTGAGTTTCCTTTTTACCATACCTTTTGATTAGTCCTAGTTTCCCCTTCTTACTGTTGTGGATGGTTTACACCTTTATACTTGGGTGTCCTCTGATATTTTATTTATTATTTATTTTATTTATTTTACATTTGTTGACCGGGCTAGTCTAACTGGATACATGTCCATTTTCAGTAGAGGCCCGAGGAGAAAAGCTCCAGAAAAACATTTATACAAAATAAAGATTAATATTGGAAATTACATTAGCAATTTTAAACATTGAAAAACAGAGTATGGAGGGAAAAAAATATTAAAATTCTATGCAAACCTTTGTAAACAGGAGAGAAATAGGAATGTTGAAGAGGAAGTAGGTAGAAGAGAGGAGAAGTCCTAGAGCAAGGAAATGAGATCAGTAATCTACATTAGTGGGGTAAAGGGTCAAAGTGGACCCTAGGGAGTAGGAAGATAGAAGTGAAGGAGGAGGCAGTTAGGGTTTGTGCAGGGGCATATCCAGTGAGATTTTAGGTGAAGTTTGAGTCTTAGTTTAAAGAGAGAAAGGGATGGTATTTGAGTTAGGTCTGTTGGTAGGAGGTTCCATTGTTTACCAACAGTATTTGAGAAAATGCTATCACCTGACAAGTTATTAGACTTCATAGTACAGACAAGTAATCTAGCAGAGGAACGAAGTGAAGTTAGATTTGTGTATGGGGTGATAAGGTTAGTGAGAATCGGAGTATTTTTAGGTTGATAAAAGATTTTATGAGCAATGATGAGTTGAGAAAATGTTAGTAAGTTAGGTAATTCAAGCCAGTTGAGTTGCTTAAGATTAAGACAATGGTGTGTTTTGTATGGGTTGCTGGTAGCAAACCTGGCGATATTGTTATAGGCATGAGAAATTTTTTGGAGGTTAGTTCTTTTAAATTAGTATAAATAGATGAAGCATAGAGAAGTGTAGAGATTAAGTGAGAGTGGGCAATGGTGGTTCTGGCTTGAGGAGTAAGGAAAGGTTTGATTCTGTATAAGGAACCAATTTTTCTGTTCACTGCTTGTATGGTGTTGTTAATGTGAATATCATAGGAGAGGTTGTTGTCGATAGTCACTCCTAGCAGTTTGGTAGATTGTTCAGGTGTTATCAGGGTGCCTTTGCTAGATACAATAGAGAGATCAATAGGTGGGGACCTATTGGTAGGTGGAAATAGTAGCAGCTTGGTTTTTTTGGCATTGAGAAGAAGGCAACGTTTTAGGAACCATTCTTCAACCATTTTAAATACCCTTTGGGTTATGTAGTGGAGGTCTGAGGTGGAGTTAGCGGAGCATATAAGTGTTGAATCGTCGGCATATTGAATACAGGTGGCCTCAGGGACTGCAATGTGAAGGTCGTTGATAAAGAGAGAAAAAAGAAGAGGTCCTAGAATTGAGCCCTGGGGGACTCCTATGGAGACTGGTAGAAGGGATGATAGTTTATTTTGCCAGACAACTGCTTGTTGCCTATTGTTAAGGTAAGATTTGAACCATTGAATAGCTGGGGGGTCGAGGGCCAGAAGTTCTAGGGTATTTATCAGTAGGGGATGGTTGACCATATCAAAAGCCTTTGACAAGTCAATGAAGAGAGCAGAAGAGAGGGTGCAAAAATGTATCCCAAAAAGAAGGGTAAGTAACTGTGGGAATAA
>NC_056750.1:874360994-874411496 GCF_019279795.1 Protopterus annectens | reverse complement strand
GACAGTTCCCTAAAAAGGTTTTTCTCCTACTTTCTTCCTTCTTTAGTTTGAGGATGTCAGGAAAGACAGTCAGGGAGGTGCAGCAAAGCAGTGTGGTCGGGCCACAAGGTCCCAATAGAGCTTGAGGTTAAGAAGAGAGTCAGGTCCTTGTTGAGCTAGGAACAGTGGAAAATAAGGACGCTATATACGCTAGAATACCTTTTTCTAACTGTATGGTCTAGTCAGTACTAGTTATCACAAACAAGATCTTGGTAACTGCCGCTAGGAATGCTGGGATAGGGGCTAGCCTTGAGCTAGTAAAAGCTTGAGCTATAGTATACGGCCGAGTCAGAGCCGAGGATCGGCTCCAAACCCAAACAGCAAGAAAGAAGACGAGATCAAGGACAACAAACCTGGAACGTTATGGTGAGTATACAACTTTGTTTTTTTAAGTAGAAAGTAAAGAGAAGAGAATTCAATTTGCTAAGTTCTCACTATAAACAGTAGCATGAGCTGATGTAATGTGACTGGGGGTGGGAAGTGTCCAGTATCAACTTTATTCCATAGGTGGGCAACTCAAAGCCACCAAGACTTAACACCACCACAAGAACTGGGTGGGCTGGGAAAACATTTGTACAGATTACAGAGATATTAAATCAAAAGTGCAGAATTTAACATAAGCTTTGTCTATTATCCAAAAAATTGGCACATGCTGATAAACTGAGCCTCTGCAATACACAATAGGACAGAATGGGGCGTTCTGAATGTGTGTGTGGATCTTTAGGGCTCCAGATATTGTGGGAATCACTGGAAAGGGAAATTTCAGGTAATTAAATTCATTCAAAGTTATTCTCCCTTCTATGAACATGTCTTTGAGCTGAATAGCTGTTCTATAATATGCCATATTCATTTATTGTTTTGTTACCAGTTCATATGTCTCACTTCGCAATGAGCCCATCATACACTGATGGTATTCATTATTAGATATTATAACTAGACCACCCCCCTTATCTGGGTTCATCACCCTGACCTTCTGTTTTTTATAAATGTGATGAAATTCTGTTGTTCTTTTGTGATATTAAATGCTCTCCTCCGATTCTTTATGTAATGTTACGAATATCAGTCTCGCACGTTTTCACAAAAAAGGCCAATATGGGATGCAGAGGTGGATTAAAAGTACTAGGAAGTTGCTGAGGAGCTACTACCCTCCGAGTCATTAAACATAACCACAAGATTTAATGTACGAGTATATAATTTCATGTCCATTAAAACTTCAGATAAGTTCACCCATCTATAGGTGGTACAAAACTTGTGCCTTTAGCAAAAAGATCTACACCACAGTCATCAGTCAGTACATCCAAAAAGTTGTAAATACAAAAATCACCATCTTTTTATATGTATAATATTACAGCCATCAGTTTGAATAACATCAAATTCAACGCTGGAAACAGAACTGTAGTTGTTTAGCTCCTGTAGCCCCTCACTGCAGCCATCTTTGATTCATTCTCAGGGCCTGTTCAGATTCATCCCACCCTCTGTTTTGTATTGGGAGTCGTGTTCCATTGCCATCTTTGATTCATTCTCAGGGCCTGTTAATATTCATCCCACCCCTCGGTTTTGTATGGGGAGTCGTGTTCCATTGCCATCTTTGATTCATTCTCAGGGGCTGTTCAGATTCGTCCCACCCTCAGTTTGTACTGGGAGTCGTGTTCCATTGAGATCTTTGATTCATTCTCAGGGCCTGTTCAGATTCATCCCACCCTCGGTTTGTACTGGGAGTCGTGTTCCATTGCCATCTTTGATTCATTCTCAGGGGCTGTTCAGATTCATCCCACCCTCGGTTTGTACTGGGAGTCGTGTCATTCCACCCACGGTTTGTACTGGGAGTCGTGTCATTCCACCCACGGTTTGTACTGGGAGTCGTGTCATCCCACCCACGGTTTGTACTGGGAGTCGTGTCATCCCACCCACGGTTTGTATTGGGAGTCGTGTCATCCCACCCTCGGTTTGTATTGGGAGTCGTGTCATCCCACCCCTCGGTTTGTACTGGGAGTTTTGTTCCATTGCCATCTTTGATTCATTCTCAGGGCCTGTTCAGATTCGTCCCACCCTCGGTTTGTACTGGGAGTCGTGTTCCATTGCCATCTTTGATTCATTCTCAGGGGCTGTTCAGATTCATCCCATCCTCGGTTTGTACTGGGAGTCGTGTTCCATTGCCATCTTTGATTCATTCTCAGGGGCTGTTGAGATTCGTCCCACCCTCGGTTTGTACTCGGAGTCATGTCATCCCACCCTCGGTTTGCACTGGGAGTTGTGTTCCATTCTCCAGTTTCTCATTGATTCCTGTGCTGTTGGTTCCTCAGTCGTTCAGATCTTCACAATTGAAAATCCAAATGTGTCCTCTGCAGTGCTTGATGGGGGCCGATTCCTCACATACAAGTTATTTCCGGAATCATGACCCTGGATACTAGCATTACCATCATTATTAGCTGCACTAGAAAATCTGCCATCCTGTACCTATGAGTTGGGGGGCTCAGGATATGCAGTGCTGTTCTGATAATCCACTCTGTCTCTCTCCAGGTTCCTTATCTTGGTTGCTTTTAATTTGTGAAGTTGTTGAGTAATGCTAGTAAAAATAAGAGCGTGTTCAATGCAGTATTCTTTATATCTTAAATCCTGGATAATAGTGTCATTCAACTCATTGACTTCCAAAGTCAGTGCATCAATCCAAGAATTGTTATACTTCACTACTGTTTGCATATACTTGCACCCTTTCTTGTCGAAAAGGGCAAGCAGTTCCTTGTGTAGAGGCAAGTCCTTCTCCATCTCAGTTGGAAACCATAAAATTCTTAACCCCCTAGAAACATGTTTCAGATTAATATTTTCCAGGAAGTAAGCATTTTCTAGCTGAAGCTTTTTCAGCTTCAAAAGTTTATAATCAAGTTAATATCCTGAACAAAAATTGGATAATTAGTAAGGAAACTAATGATCTGATGTTGTTAATCTTAATCTATTCTTGACTTCTGGGTTACGGTTCCAATCCTCATAACAAGTCTGTCTGTTATATAGCTCGCATCATCCCAAAAACTCTCAAGCTAGCAGTCTACCCACAATACCCCTCTCTACATTACCTCAGATTTCATTTGCCAGTCTTACAGCAAGACGAGTCAGCCGACTCCTCTCTCATAGCTAAGTAAATATTTAATTTTTTCTTGTAATTTGTCTGATTAGCATTTTTTACCTTAGATTTTTCTTACTTTAGTCTACCCTCTAGCAGATAGTGTGTTTCCCGTTCCTTTTTACCATTGGTATTGGTACTTGTTTTTGTATAATTTTAAATTGTTTTTGTATTGTATAACTGTTGTAGGCTACACAGTAAAGTGCGCTAGCCTGTTTATAGCATTTACAGTGTTTTCCGTGTGTTTTTCTGCTGTTTCCTGAAAAAAAAAAAAAATTCTCTTTTCCCACCATTGCTGAACGAGATTAGTTCAGATTTCAGGCTTTGCTGAATTCCGGACTGTGGTATAGTTTCCTGAGTTGCCCATATCCTTACTTGGATAGGAGGAAGCTTCTCTGTTCACCAGTGAGAGTGGGGAGCCTATCTGTCCCTGGAGGAGTGGCCTCAGCCCTGAAACTAGTGGCTTATTGACCGTTTTGGGTCAATTCTATCTCTTTCAGTTTCCCTGCTTTAAAACCCACATTTGCACGGTTTTGCGCCAGTATACAACTCCACACAGCACCTCGTGGTGTCCTGCAGAGTGATACAGGCAACAGAGAGGCCAAAGAGAGACTTTTCCAGATTTAAGTATTTTTTTCTCTGTTGTTTTGCTCCGACTGCCTTCTCCCGCCTAATAAGCAAGTTTCTAACTGATCTGTGCTTTAAAAAGTTTAAATTGCATTGCCTTTTTGCTTTTTACAGTTTTGTGCTTGTATTTTAGACTCATTTAGACCCACTACACTTTAGTGGGTTGTTTTGAGACTTCGGGGATACCACGGAGATTACTTTTTTTATATAATTTTAAATAATTTTTGTATCTGTGTTTTTCTGCTGTTTCCTGAAATAAAACAAAAAATATTCTCTTTTCCTGCCTTTGCTGAACTAGATTAGTCTAGATTTCAGGCTTTGGTGAATTCCGGACTGTGGTATAGTTTCCGGAGTTGCCCATGTCCTTACTTGGATAGGAGGAAGCTTCTCTGTTCACCAGTGAGAGTGGGGAGCTTTGAGCAGCCTATCTGTCCCTGGAGGAGTGGTCTCAGCCCTGAAACTAGTAGCTTATTGGCCGTTTTGGGTCAGTTCCTATTTCTTTCAGTATCCCTGCTTTAAAACCCACATTTGCGTGGTTTTGTGCCAGTATACAACTCCACACAGCTCCTCGTGGTGTCCTGCAGAGTGATACAGGTAACAGAGCGACCCAAGAGAGACTTTTCCAGATTTAAGTACTTTTTCTCTGTTGTTTTGCTCCGACTGCCTTCTCCCGCGAGTTTCTAACTGATCTGTGCTTTAAAAAGTTTAAATTGCATTGCCTTTCTGCTTTGCACTTGTTTTTATATAATTTTAAATCGTTTTTGTATTGTATAACTGTTGTAGGCTACACACTAAAGTGTGCTAGCCTGTTTGTAGCATTTACACTGTTTTCTGTGTGAGTTTCTGCTGTTTCCTGAAAAAAAACAAAAAAAATTCTCTTTTCCCGTGTTTGCTGAACTAGATTAGTCCAGATTTCAGGCTTTGCTGAATTCTGGACTGTGGTATAGTTTCCTGAGTTGCCCATATCTTTACTTGGATATTGGCAGTTTTGGGTCAATTCCTATCTCTTTCAGTTTCCCTACTTTAAAACAAGCATTTGCACGGTTTTGAGCCAGTATACAACTCCGCACAGCTCCTCGTGGTGTCTTGCAGAGTGATACAGGCAACAGAGAGGCCCAAGAGAGTCTTTTCTAGATTTAAGTATTTTTTTCTCTGTTATTTTGCTCCGGCTATTTTCTCCCGCCTAAAAAGTGAGTTTCTAACTGGTCTGTGCTTTAAAAAGTTTAAATTGCATTGCCTTTCTGCTTTTTGCATTTTTGCACTTGTTTTTATATCATTTAAATCATTTTTGTATTGTTTAACTGTTGTAGGCTACACAGTAAAGTGCGCTAGCCTGTTTTTAGCATTTACAGTTTTTTTCTGTGTGTTTTTCTGCTGTTTCCTGAAATAAAACAAAAAAATCCATTTTCCCGCCTTTGCTGAACTAGATTAGTCCAGATTTCAGGTTTTGCTGAATTCCGGCCTGTGGTATCGTTTCCTGAGTTGCCCATATCCTTATTTGGGTGGGAGGAAGCTTCTCTGTTCACCAGTGAGAGTGGGGAGCTTTGAGCAGCGTATCTGTCCCTGGAGGAGTGGTCTCGGCCCTGAAACTAGTAGCTTATTGGTCAGTTCCTATTTCTTTCAGTTTCCCTGCTTTAAAACCCGCATTTGCGTGGTTTTGCGCCAGTATACAACTCTGCATAGCTCCTCGTGGTGTCCTGTAGAGTGAAATAGGCAACAGAGAGGCCCAAGAGAGACTTTTCCATATTTAAGTATTTTTTTCTCTGTTGTTTTCCTCCGGCTGCCTTCTCCCGCCTAAAGAGCGAGTTTCTAACTGATCTGTGCTTTAAAAAGTTTACATTGCATTGCCTTTCTGCTTTTTACAGATTTGCACTTGTTTTTATATCATTTTAAATAGTTTTTGTATTTTATAACTATTGTAGGCTACACACTAAAGTGCGCTAGCCTGTTTATAGCATTTACACTGTTTTCTGTGTGAGTTTCTGCTGTTTCCTGAAAAAAAACAAAAAAAATTCTCTTTTCTCGTGTTTGCTGAACTAGATTAGTCCAGATTTCAGGCTTTGCTGAATTCCGGACTGTGGTATAGTTTCCTGAGTTGCCCATATCTTTACTTGGGTAGGAGGAAGCTTCTGTGTTCACCAGTGAGAGTGGGGAAGCCTATCTGTCCCTGGAGGAGTGGCCTCAGCCCTGAAACTAGTAGCTTATTGGCAGTTTTGGGTCAATTCCGATCTCTTTCAGTTTCCCTACTTTAAAACCCGCATTTGCACGGTTTTGCGCCAGTATAGAACTCCGCACAGCTCCTCATGGTGTCCTGCAGAGTGATACAGGCAACAGAGAGACCCAAGAGAGATTTTTCCAGATTTAAGTATTTTTTTCTCTGTTTTTTTGCTCTGAGCGAGTTTCTAACTGATCTGTGCTTTAAAAAGTTTAAATTGCATTGTCTTTCTGCGTTTTACAGTTTTGCACTTGTTTTTATATCATTTTAAATCATTTTGTATTGTATAACTGTTGTAGGCTACACACTAAAGTGCGCTAGCCTGTTTATAGCATTTACAATGTTTTCTGTGTGTTTTTCTGCTGTTTCCTGAAAAAAAAACAAAACAAAAAAAAAGCAAAAAATATTCTCTTTTCCCACCTTTGCTGAACTAGATTAGTCCAGATTTCAGGCCTTGCTGAATTCCGGACTGTGGTATAGTTTCCTGAGTTGCCGATATCCTTACTTGGATAGGAGGAAGCTTCTCTGTTCACCAGTGAGAGTGGGGAGTTTTGAGCAGCCTATCTGTCCCTGGAGGAGGGGTCTCAGCCTTGAAATTAGTAGCTTATTGGCCGTTTTGGGTCATTTCCTATTTCTTTCAGTTTCCTTGCTTTAAAACCTGCATTTGCGTGGTTTTGCGCCAGTATACAACTCCGCACAGCTCCTCGTGGTGTCCTGCAGAGTGATACAGGCAATAAAGAGACCCAAGAGAGACGTTTCCAGATTTCAGTATTTTTTCTGTTTTTTTGCTCTGACTGCGTTTTCCCACCTAAAAAGCGAGTTTCTAACTGATCTGTGCTTTAAAAAGTTTAAATTGCATTTCCTTTCTTCTTTTTACAGTTTTGCACTTGTTTTTATATCATTTTAAATTGTTTTTGTATTGTATAACTGTTGTAGGCTACACACTAAAGTGTGCTAATCTGTTTATAGCATTTACAGTGTTTTCTGAGTGTTTTTCTGCTGTTTCCTGAAATAAAACAAAAAAAAACAAAAAAAATATTCTCTTTTCCCACCTTTGCTGAACTAGATTAGTCCAGATTTCAGGCTTTGCTGAATTCCGGACTGTGGTATAGTTTCCTGAGTTGCCCATATCCTTACTTGGATAGGAGGAAGCTTCTCTGTTCACCAGTGAGAGTGGGGAGCTTTGAGCAGGCTATCTGTCCCTGGAGGAGTGGTCTCAGCCCTGAAACTAGTAGCTTATTGGTCAGTTCCTATTTCTTTCAGTTTCCCTGCTTTAAAACCCGCATTTGCACGGTTTTGTGCCAGTATACAACTCCGCACAGCTCCTCGTGGTGTCCTGTAGAGTGATACAGGCAACAGAGAGGCCCAATTGATTCTTTTCCAGATTTAAATATTTTTTCTCTGTTTTTTAGCTCCGACTGTCTTTTCCCTCCTAAAAAGCGAGTTTCTAACTGATCTGTGCTTTAAAAAGTTTAAATTGCATTGCCTTTCTGCTTTACAGTTTTGCACTTGTTTTTACATCATTTTAAATCGTTTTTGTATTGTATAACTGTTGTAGGCTACACACTAAAGTGCGCTAGCCTTTTATAGCATTTACAGTGTTTTCTGTGTGTTTTTCTGTTGTTTCCTGAAAAAAAAAAAAAAAAAAAAAAATTTCTCTTTTCCTGCCTTTGCTGAACTAGATTAGTCCAGATTTCAGGCTTTGCTGAATTCCGGACTGTGGAATAGTTTCCTGAGTTGCCCATATCCTTACTTGGATAGGAGGAAGCTTCTCTGTTCACCAGTGAGAGTGGGGAGCTTTGAGCAGCCTGTCTGTCCCTGGAGGAGTGGCCTCAGCCCTGAAACTAGTAGCTTATTGGCAGTTTTGGGTCAATTCCTATCTCTTTCAATTTCCCTACTTTAAAACCCGCATTTGCACGGTTTTGCGCCAGTATACAACTCCGCACAGCTCCTGCAGAGTGATACAGGCAACAGAGACACCCAAGAGAGACTTTTCCAGAATTAAGTATTTTTTCTCTGTTTTTTTGCTCTTGGCGAGTTTCTAACTGATCTGTGCTTTAAAAAGTTTAAATTGCATTGTCTTTCTGCTTTTTACAGTTTTGCACTTGTTTTTATATAATTTTAAATCATTTTGTATTGTATAACTGTTGTAGGCTACACACTAAAGTGCGCTAGCCTGTTTATAGCATTTACAATGTTTTCTGTGTGTTTTTCTGCTGTTTCCTGAAAAAAAAACAAAACAAAAAAAAAGCAAAAAGCAAAAAATATTCTCTTTTCCCGCCTTTGCTGAACTAGATTAGTCCAGATTTCAGGCTTTGCTGAATTCCGGACTGTGGTATAGTTTCCTGAGTTGCCGATATCCTTACTTGGATAGGAGGAAGCTTCTCTGTTCATCAGTGAGAGTGGGGAGCTTTGAGCAGCCTGTCTGTCCCTGGAGGAGTGGCCTCAGCCCTGAAACTAGTAGCTTATTGGCCGTTTTGGGTCAGTTCCTATTTCTTTCAGTTTCCTTGCTTTAAAACCCGCATTTGCACGTTTTTGCGCCAGTATACAACTCTGCACAGCTCCTCCTGGTGTCCTACAGAGTGATACAGGCAACAGAGAGACCCAAGAGAGACATTTCCAGATTTATGTATTTTTATGTCTGTTATTTTGCTCTGACTGCCTTCTCCAGCCTAAAAAGCGAGTTTCTAACTGATCTGTGCTTTAAAAAGTTTAAATTGCATTTCCTTTCTGCTTTTTACAGTTTTGCACTTGTTTTTATATCATTTTAAATCGTTTTTGTATTGTATAACTGTTGTAGGCTACACACTAAATTGCGCTAGCCTGTTTATAGCATTTACAGTGTTTTCTGTGTGTTTTTCTGCTGTTTCCTGAAAAAAACAAAAAAACAAAAAATATTCTCTTTTCCCGCCTTTGCTGAACTAGATTAGTCCAGATTTCAGGCTTTGCTGAATTCAGGACTGTGGTATAGTTTCCTGAGTTGCCCATATCCATACTTGGATAGGAGGAAGCTTCTCTGTTCACCAGTGAGAGTGGGGAGCTTTGAGCAGCCTATCTGTCCCTGGAGGAGTGGTTTCAGCCCTGAAACTAGTAGGTTATTGGCCGTTTTGGGTCAGTTCCTATCTCTTTCAGTTTCCCTGCTTTAAAACCCGCATTTGCATGGTTTTGCACCAGTATGCAACTCTACACAGCTCGTCCTGGTGTCCGACAGAGTGATACAGGCAACAGAGAGACCCAAGAGAGACTTTTCCAGATTTAAGTATTTTTTGTCTGTTGTTTTTCTCCGAATGCCTTCTCCAGCCTAAAAAGCGAGTTTATAACTGATCTGTGCTTTAAAAAGATTAAATTGCATTGCCTTTCTGCTTTTTACAGTTTTGCACTTGTTTTTGTATTGTACAACTGTTGTAGGCTACACATTAAAGTGCGCTAGCCTGTTTATAGCATTTACAGTGTTTTATGTGTGTTTTTCTGCTGTTTCCTGAAAATAAACAAAAAAAAAAACAAAAAAATATTCTCTTTTCCCGCTTTGCTTAACCAGATTAGTCCAGATTTCAGGCTTGCTGAATTCCGGACTGTGGTATAGTTTCCTGAGTTGCCCATATCCTTACTTGGATAGGAGGAAGGTTATCTGTTCACCAGTGAGAGTGGGAATCCTATCTGTCCCTGGAGGAGTGGTCTCAGCCCTGAAACTAGTAGCTTAGTAGCCGTTTTGGATAATTTCCCATCTCTTTCAGTTTCCCTGCTTTAAAACCCACATTTGCATGGTTTTGTGCCAGTATACAACTCCGCATAGTGCCTCGTGGTGTCCTACAGAGTCATACAGGCAACAGAGAGACCCAAGAGAGACTTTTCCAGATTTAAGTATTTGTTCTGCTCCGACTTCCTTTTCCCGCCTAAAAAACGCGTTTCTAACTGATCTGTGCTTTAAAAAGTTTAAATTGCATTGCCTTTCTGCTTTTTACAGTTGTGCACTTGTTTTTATATCATTTTAAATTATTTTTGTATTGTATAACTGTTGTAGGCTACACATTAAAGTGCGCTAGCCTGTTTATAGCATTTACACTGTTTTCTGTGTGTTTTTCTGCTTTTTCCTGAAAAAACAAAAACAAAAAAATATTCTCTTTTCCCGCCTTTGCTGAACTAGATTAGTCCAGATTTCAGGCTTTGCTGAATTCCGGACTGTGGTATAGATGTCCTTCAAGAATGCAACTGCAGTCATAACATGTGGGGTGTCCTGCCTCAGGCAGCCCTCGGTCGGCCGGATTCCAAAGTCTGGGTCCGACGTCGGCTGATGTCGCATTTCTCTCCGACGTCAGAGCGGCTGGAGTATATAAGCATCAGCCGACGCCATTTTCTTCAGTCTTTCTTGCCGCGCGGTGCCCGAAGCAGAAGCAGTTCGCAAGTGCCGGTCGGTCAGCTCCTGTATTCTACGATACCGAAGTCATCAAAAAGCTAAGTACCCCGTTGGGGACATTTTCTTGCCTCAGCCGATGTCAGAAATTACTGAAAAAGTTAACAATTGTCTTTTTTGTGGTAAACAAATACCTCATAAGGATTTCCGCTCTTACTGCCTCCCTTGCCTGGGCCCAGACCACGACGTCTCGGCCTGTGTAGCCTGTGCTCGCTTCAACAAGCGCACTCTCGGGTGCCGGGCGGAGTTCGCTGAAGATTTTTTCGGCGATAAATTTGCTTACACTATGCCGTCGGATCTTCCGACATCGCAAACTCCCAAAAAGCGAAAAGACCGGGACCGACATCCTCGGCCCGCGTCTACCACCGACTCCACGCCAAAACCTAGCGCGAGTGCTCCGGTTCCCTCTGAGACGGTCTCTCCACCGCTCCGAACCGAAGACACCGCGACACCGACGACTCCGATTCCAGACATTACTCCGACGCCAGTTATAGATTTTCCTCCGGATACCGAAACCGAGGAAGTGCCCGAGACCATTGCTGTAGACAAGGTCACTCCTGCACGTGGAGCTGCCAGGCCTCCTATGGCCATGTCTATTAAGGCCTACACTAGGGCTAAGGCAGCCAGCAAAACAAAGCATATTACTTCTAAATCCTTACCTCAGCCGACTCCGGAGACACAAATTATGTCCATGGCTGCTGATTTAATTTCCATGATTAGAGGTTCACAGACCCATCCTGAGAGAGCATCCCAGCCTCCTCCTGATAAAAGGCCCTGGGTTGAACCCTCTGACCCTACTCCTTCAGATGAAGACTCTGAGGGCGCTGTCCACTCTGATAGCCAGGAAGAGCTCTTCCAGACCTATGAGGACTCGGATGCAGAAGATTCCATACCTTCGGCCTCCCCTCCTGAGGATATTTCTTTTGGGGAAGTTCTGCACACCATGAGGGAACATTTCAAGTGGCAGGGCCAGGAATATTCTGATTCCAGGAAATGCCTTAGGACTTTCCTTAAGAAGCCTCAGCACAGGCCCTTAGCTATTCCTCCTATACTTGATGTTCTGGATGACTTGTATTCTGATTCTAGTGCTACCCCTGATACTCTCCCTCCTGCTCCAGCCAAACCAGACAGGTATTACAGGGTCCCAGAAACTCATTCCCATTTATTCAGGGCCCATACTGTTGATTTGGAAACTATTTCACAGGGGCCTAAAGGAGTTTCAGCCTCCACCTCAAAAAATCCTTTGCCCTCCAACAGGGAAGCAAGGTCATTAGAGAGATGGGGTAAAAAGGTTTACACATCCACTACCTTATCTATGAGAGCTTTAAATTGCCTTTTTCATATGTTCCAATATCAGGATTATCTCTTAGAAGATTTACAAAAAACATTAGCTTCTCCTGATCCTTTAGACAGGAAGACTTTGCAGGAAGCTGTACATAACACTCAGCAAGTAAGCAATCACTTCCTGCAGTGTGGATATGATGCACTGGAAGCTTCATGTAGGGCAGCTATGACAGGGGCAGTGATGCGTAGACATGCTTGGTTAAAAGATCAACCTCTACCAGATCATGTAAAAGCAAAACTTCTGGATGCACCTTTGGAAAAGAACAAGCTTTTTGGTGCAAATGCTAAGGAAGTGTTAAAGACCATCGAAGAAAAAGCAAAATCAGTTCAAACTGTAAAGGATTTCCTCCAGGTTCAACCCCCCAGATTCAGTAGGAATTGGCCTTCAAAAAACTGGTCCTTTCCTAACCCAGAAAAGTTTCAAAGGGGTAAGAACAGACGTGGCCGAGGAAGAGGCCAATACAGAGGCCCTTACAGGGGACGTCAATGGCAGCCAGGAAACCAAAGAGGTGACGCAGGGGTTTCTCCTGCCCAACAACCACAAACTCAATGACCTTCCTCTACTACCGCCTACCAGGGAACAACTAGAAGCTCCCTTGGGCGGGAAATTATCTCTGTTTGCAGAAAACTGGCACAGACTGACAAAGGACAAATGGATTTTGGATATTATAGACCGAGGGTACAGGTTTCATTTTCATACCTTACCAAGAAAACAAGGCATGCCAAATCTACCACAACATCAAAGGGCAGAGGCTATCAAGCAAATCACTCTGCTAACTCGAATGAAAGCAATAGAAAAAGTTCCACAACAAGAACAAGAACATGGGTTTTACTCAAGACTGTTCCTTGTTCCAAGAAAAGAAACTCAATGGAGACCAATACTGGACTTGTCCGCATTAAACACCTTTCTCATAGTACCAAAGTTCAAAATGCTGACTCTACAGCAACTCCTTCCCATGCTGGGCAAGGAGTCGTGGCTGATTACTCTGGACCTCAAGGAGGCATACCTGCATGTCCCTATCAGACACAGCTGCAGAAGATACCTCAGATTTCTTGCAGGGCCAGAGCATTATCAATTCTCAGCATTGCCATTTGGCTTATCTACTATGCCCAGAGTGTTTACAAAATGCCTGGCTTCAGTAATTGCTCATTGCAGGCTCCAGGGTATACACATTTACCCGTACCTGGACGACTGCCTCATACAAGCGGACGACAAATTGATGTTGACAAAAAATCTGGATTATGTCATACGATTACTTCAAGCTCTGGGATACACAGTCAACTTCCAAAAGTCAAGACTGCAGCCATCCCAGCAAATAATCTTCTTAGGAGCCAAACTAGACACAGCCTCTCAGATGGCTTACCTGACATAAGACAAGCAAGAGAGGTTAACTCAATACTTCAAAGGTTTAGCAAAACTCACCCAGATGACTGCAAGGAGATTCCTACAGGCCCTGGGTTACATGTCATCCTGCATTCTACTGGTTCCATTAGCAAAACTACACATGAGAAAGCTTCAATGGTACCTAAAAAGCATTTGGTCTCAACACAGCAACAACTTGGAGACAATCATACCACTCATTCCATGCCTACAAAAGGAATTCCTATGGTGGGCCTCGGTGAGCCAAACAAACGCAGGTATGTCATTCAAAAAACCACAGATAACACAGACCATGACTACAGACGCCTCAGACCTTGGATGGGGGGCGCACATGGGAGGCAGGTGTATACAAGGACAATGGTCTCCGAAGGAAACACATCTGCATATAAACCAAAAGGAAATGCTGGCAGTAATGCATGCTATCGAGGCTTTTCAAAACCAACTCCAGCAAGGTCACTTAATGATACGGACAGACAACACCACTGTGATGTGGTACATAAACAAGCAGGGGGGCACCCACTCTTACCCCCTTTGCAGACTGACAATGCAGCTTTGGGAGAAATCACTGAGTCTAAACATCCAGTTACAATCACAGTTTGTTCCAGGAAAAGACAATGTGTTGGCAGACAGCCTAAGCAGGAATTTCACAGATCCACACGAGTGGAGGCTACATCCGAAGGCTTTCAGACAACTCACTTCGACATGGGGCAAGCCAGAAGTGGACCTATTTGCCTCTCACCTCAATCATCTCCTACCAAAATTTTGCACAAGGACATACCATCCAAAGGCTTGGAAAATAGATGCTCTTTCATTCAACTGGAACTCCCTAGCAATCTATGCATTCCCACCTCTGCCACTGATGACTTCAGTATTACTAAAGATCAAAGCAGAGAAGCCCAAGGGAATCATAATAGCTCCGGATTGGCCAAGACAACACTGGTACCCACTACTACGGAGCATATGCCACACCAGGAGGTGGGCCCTCCCTCAGTGGCCTCTACTTTTGACTCAACACAATTTCGAAACTCTGCATCCAAACCTTCAGACTCTGCAGCTAACAGCCTGGGAGATCCCATAAATAACTTCAACTCATCTCTCTCCAAGGAAGTTCAGCGGATACTAACAGAGGCTCGAAGACCGTCCACCAGAAAGGTCTACTTAGCAAAGTGGAAAAGATTCAGCAATTGGAATACCAGCAAAGGGCATGATGCATCATTACTGAACATTCCACTTATCTTGGAATATTTGGCAGATATGTTACAGAGTGGCCTCTCATATTCTTCAATAAAGATACATACATCTGCTATTTCAGCTAGATACAACACTGATCCTCCTGTTTTTTTCTCACCCCTTACTAAGACAGTTCCTCAGGGGAATCAAGAACATTAAGCCACCAAGAAAGGCCCCAGTGCCAGCCTGGGACCTCAATTTTGTCTTAGAAAAACTGACTCTACCTCCTTTTGAGCCAGCAGCTTCAGTTGACTTGCAATTTCTTTCATGGAAAACAGCCTTCCTGTTGGCAATTACCTCAGCAAGAAGGGTTTCGGAACTACAGGCCCTAATGGCAATACCACCCATTATTATTTTCCACAGAGACAGGGTTTCATTAAGGACCAACCCTACCTTTATGCCAAAGGTGGTATCTAGGGTTTCTCTAAATCAAGCCATTCATCTGCCTGCTTTCTTCCCCAATCCTGAGAATAAGGGGGAAAGGCTTTTGCATACCTGGGACATTCATAGACAGCTTCGATACTACCTGGACAGAACCAAGGCCAGTAGGAAGTCTGAACAGCTTTTTGTAGCGTACGCCCCTGCAGTCCAAGGAAAAGCAATTTCAAAACAGACTATTTCTAAATGGATTGGACATTGCATCAGATTCTGTTATTCCTTTCATGGAAAGACTGTTCCAGCCTATGTCAGACCACATTCCACCAGAGCTACAGCCACCTCTACAGCATTTTTAAGAGGGGTGCCTACAAAGGACATTCTAGAAGCTGCTACATGGAGCTCCGTGCATACATTCTCAAAACACTCAAATAAAGAAAAAACCTCCACAAGGATGCTTGCTGTTATAGGAAAGATCTTTATTAAAACAAATTAAAATCCAGAAGCCAGATAAAAGATGTTAGCGCTTTCGGGTGTTACCCTTCCTCAGACAAATTGTAATTATCCTAGGACCATATTTAAAACAAATCTAAACCAATCAAAATCAATAAAAAACCCGCCTATTTCTAAGGGCGGGTTTCATAGGTACAACATCATTAAGACCCGGCCATTTATGAGCCATAAATTCAATGATCCACCTAGACTCAGCAAGTTCTGTTTGCAGTTTTATATCGCCCCCTCTCTTATTCAATGTGACATTAGCAATAGCCCTGAATGTAAAAGCATGTGTAGGAAAGTCACTGATATGCCTGAATAAGGCATTGTGAATCTCACCATTTCTAATGGCTGATAAGTGTTGTAACAGTCTCACTTTGAACATGTTGTTAGTCTTGCCCACATAGAAACATGGGCAAGAACTACACTCAGCCATGTACACAACGTTCTTCGTCCTACAAGTTGCCCTAGCTTTCAATTCTAACGTCCTACCTGTGATGTGGTGCTTAAACACCGTATCTCTATTAATATGGGGACAAGCTTTACAAGCTCCACAAGGTGCACTACCTACTTGTTTAAAGAAGGCCCTTTGAGGCATGGTGCTTCCCTACACAAGAGGTCTTTTAAACTTTTATTTTTCCTAAATCCAAAACAGGGCCAGACCTACAACATCTTTGACCTTATCATCACTGATGAGGACATTCCAGTTACTTTTGACTATGTTGGTGATATCATGTATATTGCTACTATAAGTAAAAGTCATTTTAAGGGGATTTCCTTCTGTCCTACCCACTTTCACCACCGATTTACTTGAATGTAGCCATGGTTTGTATTCAGTGTTCCTTTTAGCCTTACTAATGGAGATGGTCCTGTCCACCATCTGTCCCTGGTATCCCCTATCATGCAGGAGGCTTTTTAACTTGTTAGTTTCCCCCTCAAAACTAGGTTCATCAGTGCAGATCCTTGATAGTCTGCTTACCTGTCCCTTGATGACTCCAGGGAAGGTATAGCGGGGATGCATGCTGTCAAAAGTTAACAGCGTGTTCTTCCAGCATTCTTTCCTAAACAAACCTGTGGAGAATCCAGTATCGGTTTGTGTAATAAGGACATCCAAAAAATCTATCCTGTCCCGAGAGGCTACCTTTGTGAACCTAAAAAATGAAGTGGTGGAATTAAGATATTCCACAAAGCAATCCATTGACTCATCATCCCCTGTCCACAGGATAAAAACATCATCCACATAACGTCTGTACAGCCTTACAAGTGGCCACCATTGTGGATGATTGTAGATGTAATGATCCTCCCAATATGAGAGAACAAGGTTGGCATAGGTGTTAGCACAGGGTGTGCCCATCGCTACACCCTGTGCTTGTTGGTATAACTGGTCTGGGCCCAGAAAAACATTATGCTCAAGTACTAAACGTAGCAAGACGGTAATCAGTTCTATCTTAGAGTACTCAACCTCTTTTGTTTGTAAAATTTCAGCTATAGCTTTAATTCCATAATCATTATTAATGACCGTGAAAAGGCTGGCCACATCCAGGGTCACCATAAGGTAAGAGTCATCATTGGCCCCTTTCTCTACCTCACCTAGTGCTCTCAAAAAGCCACCTGTATCTGATAAAATATTGTCAATGCCATCCACTACAGGTCGTAAAACAGTTTCCAACCAGATCGAGGCATTTTCCGTAACCCATTTTCTGCCAGATACTATGGGTCTAATGGGTGGGTCATTCAGGGACTTGTGTATTTTGGGAAGGCCCTTGAAAACAGGGGTCACCACGTCATCTATCCTAAGGAAGTTGTATAAATCCTCAGTAACAACTCCCTTTGTAAAAGTTGTTTCAGGCACAGATGAACCCTATCTATGATAAGCTTAACCTTGAGTGGATTGATGGATATGTAGGTCTCCCCATCGGACAGGAGAGATTTCAATTTATCAAGATAAAAACTGGTGTCCATGACCACGGTGGCCCCCTTTATCTGCCATCTTAATAGTTATATTACTATTATTGCACAAATCATACAGAGCTTGTTTCTGTGTAGGGTCAAATTATAGTATTTATGTGAAAACCACTGTGAAAATATGCCATTAAATCTCTTTCACAGGCATTAATAAAAAGGCTCATAGAAGCAGTGAAAGTGGGAACAAAAACACTGGGTTGTCTCAAAGTAGCCATACTAAAATTGTTAGATCCAAACATACTTATTAGGGCTGCAGTCCTACAAAACATCATAACATCCATGATAACTTCATGAAAAACACTTTCTTTACTAGGCACAAAAGACAATCCCTTGTTCAGTACATGGAGTTCATGTGGACTTAAAACATAGCTAGATATATTATAGACAATATTATTAATGTCATTAGTCAGTCTAAGTACCTCTTCTTGTTCTGTGTGTCCCTGCTCGCTCGAGAGCGTTTCCAAGGTCCCTTCTTTTTGACAGGAACGGGCAGGTTGTTCAGAAAATTTTGTTGTGAAAACATATCCTTAGGTCTAGCCCCTAGCCTCGACGCTGTTGCTGTTCCACTCCCCTGACTGACATCCTCATGGGCCCCACTATGAGAAAGGTGGTGGTCAGCTGCATCATGCGGTCTGGGTGAAGAACCATCCACCGAATGCATGGAGGCACTCGGTACATCAGGAGTCCCAGTGGAAGCGGCCGGAGGAGAAGGGACCGCCACTGTATCAGCTGCATCATGCGGTCTGGGTGAAGAACCATCCACCGAATGCATGGAGGCACTCGGTACATCAGGAGTCCCAATGGAAGCAGCCAGAGGAGAGGAAACCGCCACTGTGGGGGGAATCACGGCAGAGAATAGAGTATCCGTTGGTAAGTCCTTCCTAGGACTCAGGCATCGCTGTAGTGTCGTGGTACGACAGGAAGAAGGCACGGCAGCAGAGCCATGGACGTCATCCTTCATCGACACGCCTCGCGCTATGAAGTCGCTCTGATGACAAAGCCGTGGTGCTTGACCGCGGCGCTCTACTCAATGGCTCAGCCGTCCTGGCTGAAGCGGAAGTATTTCGCTGCGGGTGTTGTGCCTGCTGCAAAGTCTCTGTGTCTATGTCAATCCTCCTACGATCCAACCCAGGTTTCGCCCAAACAAAAATGTTCCCTCTGGCAAAATCATCGTAATCTCTCCTAAGTTTGGTAATTTTGGTGTTTCTTAGCTTGTTTTCATTTTCAGACATAGATTGGTAAGTCTCTTTTAAACGTTTGGAGTGGATAGGTCCTGCAAAATCAGTCTCCAGTTGGTGGCACATTTTCTGAACCTCTTCCTTCAGCTTGACTATCTCCGTAGAGAAAAAGCTGTTGAGAAGTTCCATATACTGGAAACTCGTTTTGATGTTAATCATTTGCCATTTTGCCAACAGCTCAGGGTAGCGACTCCCCTGGGTAGGCATACATAGTACCCTCATCCCTCGGGGTACTATACCATATTGCAGACAGGCTTGGAAATGGAAAGTCTGCCATTGTAATCTCTGCAATTTAGCCACTTTAAAATTGTAGTCTCTCAACAGTGTATCAAAGTTCTGATCCACCATAGCAGGGGCAGAAACTGTCGAACCCACATAGTCTGGTATATGGAAACCCAAATGTAACAAAGGATTGTCCATAGTGATAAAACGCTCTAAATTAGTACCTTTGTCATTCATATCACGTTGAATACTGTCATTGTTATCAGAAGACAGACTTACTTGAGTCGGCATATCCACAGCAGCTCAGCACCAAATAAGCACAAACAGAATCCAGGAAAAGTCCAAAATGCTTGGTGCTGACAAGATCCAGATTTAATGGCATATTTTCACAGTGGTTTTTCACATAAATACTATAATTTGACCCCTACACAGAAACAAGCTCTGTATGATTTGTGCAATAATAGTAATATAACTATTAAGATGGCAGATAAAGGGGGGGCCACCGTGGTCATGGACACCAGTTTTTATCTTGATAAATTGAAATCTCTCCTGTCCGATGGGGAGACCTACATATCCATCAATCCACTCAAGGTTAAGCTTATCATAGATAGGGTTCATCTGTGCCTGAAACAACTTTTACAAAGGGGAGTTGTTACTGAGGATTTATACAACTTCCTTAGGATAGATGACGTGGTGACCCCTGTTTTCAAGGGCCTTCCCAAAATACACAAGTCCCTGAATAACCCACCCATTAGACCCATAGTATCTGGCAGAAAATGGGTTACGGAAAATGCCTCGATCTGGTTGGAAACTGTTTTACGACCTGTAGTGGATGGCATTGACAATATTTTATCAGATACAGGTGGCTTTTGAGAGCACTAGGTGAGGTAGAGAAAGGGGCCAATGATGACTCTTACCTTATGGTGACCCTGGATGTGGCCAGCCTTTTCACGGTCATTAATAATGATTATGGAATTAAAGCTATAGCTGAAATTTTACAAACAAAGAGGTTGAGTACTCTAAGATAGAACTGATTACCGTCTTGCTACGTTTAGTACTTGAGCATAATGTTTTCTGGGCCCAGACCAGTTATACCAACAAGCACAGGGTGTAGCGATGGGCACACCCTGTGCTAACACCTATGCCAACCTTGTTCTCTCATATTGGGAGGATCATTACATCTACAATCATCCACAATGGTGGCCACTTGTAAGGCTGTACAGACGTTATGTGGATGATGTTTTATCCTGTGGACAGGGGATGATGAGTCAATGGATTGCTTTGTGGAATATCTTAATTCCACCACTTCATTTTTTAGGTTCACAAAGGTAGCCTCTCGGGACAGGATAGATTTTTTGGATGTCCTTATTACACAAACCGATACTGGATTCTCCACAGGTTTGTTTAGGAAAGAATGCTGGAAGAACACGCTGTTAACTTTTGACAGCATGCATCCCGCTATACCTTCCTGGAGTCATCAAGGGACAGGTAAGCAGACTATCAAGGATCTGCACTGATGAACCTAGTTTTGAGGGGGAAACTAACAAGTTAAAAAGCCTCCTGCATGATAGGGGATACCAGGGACAGATGGTGGACAGGACCATCTCCATTAGTAAGGCTAAAAGGAACACTGAATACAAACCATGGCTACATTCAAGTAAATCGGTGGTGAAAGTGGGTAGGACAGAAGGAAATCCCCTTAAAATGACTTTTACTTATAGTAGCAATATACATGATATCACCAACATAGTCAAAAGTAACTGGAATGTCCTCATCAGTGATGATAAGGTCAAAGATGTTGTAGGTCTGGCCCCTGTTTTTGGATTTAGGAAAAATAAAAGTTTAAAAGACCTCTTGTGTAGGGAACGCACCATGCCTCAAAGGGCCTTCTTTAAACAAGTAGGTAGTGCACCTTGTGGAGCTTGTAAAGCTTGTCCCCATATTAATAGAGATACGGTGTTTAAGCACCACATCACAGGTAGGACGTTAGAATTGAAAGCTAGGGCAACTTGTAGGACGAAGAACGTTGTGTACATGGCTGAGTGTAGTTCTTGCCCATGTTTCTATGTGGGCAAGACTAACAACATGTTCAAAGTGAGACTGTTACAACACTTATCAGCCATTAGAAATGGTGAGATTCACAATGCCTTATTCAGGCATATCAGTGACTTTCCTACACATGCTTTTACATTCAGGGCTATTGCTAATGTCACATTGAATAAGAGAGGCGATATAAAACTGCAAACAGAACTTGCTGAGTCTAGGTGGATCATTGAATTTATGGCTCATAAATGGCGGGTCTTAATGATGTTGTATTTATGAAACCCCCTTAGAAATAGGCGGGTTTTTTATTGATTTTGATTGGTTTAGATTTGTTTTAAATATGGTCCTAGGATAATTACAATTTGTCTGAGGAAGGGTAACACCCGAAAGCACTAACATCTTTTATCTGGCTTCTGGATTTTAATTTGTTTTAATAAAGATCTTTCCTATAACAGCAAGCATCCTTGTGGAGGTTTTTTCTTTATTTGAATGTTCTGACTGTTTACCTCCAGTTTGGATCTTGTCAGCACCAAGCATTTTGGACTTATTCTCAAAACACTACAATCTCCCCCTATATTCCAGATCCAGAGCAGGCTTTGCTTCGGCAGTCCTGCAGGGTTTGATTGCCACGCCATCTCTTTCCTAGAGCATACCTCCTCCCCCAGCTAAGCTATGGTATTCTACCCACGTTATGACTGCAGTTGCATTCTTGAAGGACATAGTACAGTTTTGTACCTACCATAAATGTAGATGTCCGATAGACATGCAACTGCAGTCGGGTTTTCCCTCCCTCCATACCCCTCTATGCTTAGGGTCCACTCCTATCCCCCTCACTCTTAGCTGGGGATATCTGTTATGGTGTATTTGTTTTATTGCTCATGTAATTGTTTGGAATCCTGTTTTTGTCTTCCAATTTGATTACAGCCTTCCTTGGAGGGCACCTGGCATCTGAGGCAAGAAACACTGAAGAAAATGGCGTCGGCTAATGCTTATATACTCCAGCCGCTCTGACGTCGGAGAGAAATGCGACATCAGCCGACGTCGGACCCAGACTTTGGAATCTGGCCGACCGAGGGTTGCCTGAGGCAGGACAACCCACATGTTATGACTGCAGTTGCATGTCTATCGGACATCTACATTTATGGTAGGTACAAAACTGTACTTTTCCTGAGTTGCCCATATCCTTACTTGGATAGGAGGAAGCTTCTCTGCTCACCAGTGAGAGTGGGGAGCTTTGAGCAGCCTATCTGTCCCTGGAGGAGTGGTCTCAGCCCTGAAACTAGTAGCTTATTGGCCGTTTTGGGTCAATTCCTATCTCTTTCAGTTTCCCTGCTTTTAAACCCGCATTTGCACGGTTTTGCCCGATTTTGCACATAGCGCAGCATCGGGCAGCGCCGCTTAAAGTGGTTTAAACTATTCCCGGCTCCACAAAGTCTGCTCTTCACTTTTTCCCTTAGAACTGTTCTAAATCTCAAAGTAAGCACTCTGTTTTCATTCTAAAGCCCTGCAGTTGCTCGTATAAGTAATTTTATAGGTAAACACTAATAAACTAAAGCACTACACCCTCTTATACTCCTTTTAAGTACTTGGCTCCCTAGTGGTCCTTTCTGATCAGTCAATAAGTAGTTCCTTATACTATTCTGGCATGTCCAAAGGTCAGTTTCTGGTTTACTCTCAGGTCCAGCTGGTGAATCTGGGAATTTTGAGGCAATGTTACAACTGCCTTATGTACACAGACCACCCTCTCCTCCTTCCAACAAGCTCAAATATATGTGAGAGATCCAACTATATAGCCAAACTGGAGGCTGAGCTCTGTCAACCCAGTACTGGCACAGTCAGTCAGGAGGAAAAGGTAACCACACACTCCACATATCCAGTCTCACACAGACCTATTGCATCAGCAAACCAAACACGTAAACACACAAAAACATACTCGGAAGCTCTAAATAAAAATCTGCCTAAGCAGCAGAGACCTCGAAAGCAGACATCCAAGCAACCCCTACCACTCAACAATACCCACGTATCACATAGTTCACAAAGTCAGTGTGCCACACAGTCACAGCCCTTAAGGCTAAACAACAGACCTAATACACTTGTAATAGGTGACTCTATTGTTAGACACACTGGCGTCCCACTCACCAGACTGAACAAGGAGAAGGTCACTTTAAGCTGCCTGTCAGGTGCCAGGATCCACCACATAACACAAGCACTCAGGTCACTCCAAAGCAAGTACAAATATGACTTCGTCATTGTCCATGCTGATGTGAATGACCTGAGACATACCTCCCTGGACTACATAAAAAGAGACATAGAGGAGCTCTCTGATCATGTGGTCCAGGCTGGTATGACCCTGACCTTGAGTAGCATCTTGCCCTCACCAAGAATGATGCCACAGTATTAAGACAAAATTATCAGTTTTAATAATTGGCTAAAGTATTGGTGTCATTCAAAGTGGATCCAGTGTCTGTCTGCCTGGGATGACATGCTCAACAAGCCACGTTGCTTCGCTAGGGACGGCTTGCACCTGTCACCCCTGGGCTTTCGAATATTGGCAAAGGCTCTTGCTACCCTCATAGTGCCTTTTTTAGGCAAGGCTCAAAAGACAAACCCACCTCCATAGACAGCACAAGGAAAAAAAACTAAGGGTAATGCTGCTCAACGCCAGAAGTCTAAACCTCAAGATGCACACACGCGAGACTCTCCTCAGTAAGGAGAATATCGATATCTGTGCAGTAACAGAAACCTGGTTCAAGGCTGCAGAGAGCACCCCAGCACTACCAGGTTATACCTCATACCATGCTTTTCGGCCCCAAAACTCTGACCGAACCACAAAGGGAGGGGGAGTATCCATATTCATCAAAGATACCCACACCTCCAGGTTAGTGGCACTGCACAAAGCATCGGAAACCATCCATGTGCAACTAACAGTGGGCAAAACTGCCTTTCAGTTTGTAGCCTGCTACAGACCACCCTCCCAAACACAGGAACCCCACTCAGCTTTCCTGAGAACACTGGAGAATATGAAGTCTCCCCAAACACCTTTATATTGGGTGACTTCAACTACCCAAATATTGACTGGGAAAACTACTCAAGCCCCAACACCCTCGCCCAACGGTTCCTAGAATTTATAAACTCAAATGCTATGGAACAACTGGTCACCACTCCCACAAGAGGGGAAAACATATTGGACCTGGTCATCACCGACATGGGGACTCTGTGTTCCACACCAGAGGTATACCCCTCATTGGTAAGATCAGACCATAAATTAATCTCACTGGACATCCATATCCCGTACCCACCCCCAGCCAAGGAAACCAGGGTGAAGAACTTCTCAAAAGCAAACTTCACACTTCTCAAAACCGAGGTGGAATCCTTCAAAGCCCCCGGGCCAGTGGAAAATACGGCCCAAACCGCAGAATCCTTTACAAAAGCATTCTATGGACACCTGCAGGAATGCATGGATCATGCTATCCCAAATAAAACCAAGACTCACTCCTCTAAAGGCAGGAGACCTGTCTGGTGGACCCCGGCCATAAGTAAGCTATACAACAAAAGGAGGAAGCTACTACATGATAGAGCAAAATCCCAAAAAGGGAAGGCATCTCTGATCAGTACTAGCAAGAAACTACGATCCCTCATAAAATCATCTAAGGCCAGCTTCAAAAGAAAAATTGCACAAGACACTAAAGATAATCACAAGGCCTTCTTTAGTTATGTCAGGAACCTGGGTGGCAACTCTCAGATATGCTATGAGTTGGTGCAAAATGACAAAAAATACACTGAACCCACAGACATTGCCAGCATCCTGGCAGAAAGGTTCAGTGCAAACTTCTCCCCCCCTTCCCCCCCCAAAAGAGCAAATGTCTATCCCAACAGAGTGGTAAGCCTCCCTGAGATCACAGATGCACAGGTGAGAGCTGCCCTCTCCAAAGCAAAAAACTCAGCATCAATGGGACCAGACGGTGTCCCGGGCTGCGTCTTACATGAGCTCCAATAAGAACTGAGCCCTCACATAAAGTCACTGTTCAATCTCAGCCTTACTACAGGATATGTACCCAAGAAGTGGCGTACAGCAACAGTGGTCCTGCTTCACAAAGGTGGTGCCACAACGGACACCGGAAACTATCGACCTATAAGCCTGACTAGCCTGGTCTGCAAAGCTATGGAGCGTATCATCATGGAAATCATAAACAAAGACATTGGGAACCTCCAGACACTGGATCCTACCCAATTTGGCTTTGTTAAGGGTAGATCTTGCCTCTTGAACCTGGTTGACTTCTTTGAAACAGTTACCAAGGCCATAGATGAAGGGAAGGTAGTCCACACAGCCTACCTGGACCTCGCAAAAGCCATCAACGCAATACCCCACTCGGGCATCATAAATAAGCTCACCAGCTTAAATATCAACCCCTGTGTCACTAGATGGGTTGCAAACTGGCTCAGGGATAGAACCCACATGGTCAGAATTGCAGGTGCCATGTCAGACTCTAAACCAGTTACAAGTGGCGTCCCACAAGGCTCAGTCCTGAGACCTCTCTTGTTCGGTATATATTTCTCTGAGTTACAGGCTAACACGGGTGGACTATGGCTGACCAAGTTCGCAGATGACTGCAAACTGGGTGCCATAATCGACTCTCCGGCTGACACAAGCATCCTCCAAAAGGGTCTCACAGAGACGGATAACTGGTGCCAGAGCCATGGCCTAAAGCTAAGTGCCAAAAAGCGCATAGTCATCCCCTTTGGGAAAAACTAAGTGCCCACAAATTACCACATAGGTGGTAATCCATTAAGTACGGAAGAAGTAATTAGGGACTTGGGGACCCAAGTAGATAGTAATCTCTCCTGTGACAATCACATTGCCAAAGTGGTTAGAAAGACCTTCTATATAGCCCACCTTATCAGGAAAGGGTTCACCTCTAGATTAAGAGAGGTCATTGTGCCCCTCTACTCATCACTCATCAGGCCCGTAATTGAATACAATGCCCCTTTTGGGATATACCTTACTTGACAACTGCAGCTACTGGAAAGACCTCAAAAGTACCTCGCCAAGAGGATCACTGGCCTCAAACAGATGCCCTATGTAGTTCGACTAAAGAAACTCCAACTCTACTCAGTTGCTTACCGCCTAATCAGAGGCGATCTATGTCTGACGTATAAAGCCATGTCCAACCCAGAATTAATGGACATGCTCCACCTCAGGAAATCCAAATCTCTTAGAGCTACACGCTCCAGGGACTTGAACCTCAGCACAGAAATAAATAGGGCATGCTGCAGGGACAGATTCATATCCCAGAGGCTCCCCTCACTCTGGAACAAAATCCCAATCCATGTTCGGCAGAGCCCCTCACTGACGCTCTTCAAGAGAAATCTTTTTACCCCTAGGATCTCTTCTGTGTCCCTGCTTGACAGAGGCACAGTAAACTAACCTTAAAAGGGCTATCTTCTGTGACCTACTATACAGAGCACAGTCAACTAATCTAAAAGGGTGGCAAAAGCCAAACACACTCTGGCTAGGCTTATAAATGCCCTAGGGCAGATAGCCTAGTATCAACCTATGACTCTGCACTAGCCTCTTTACCAGTGTCATTGACACCGGTCATGACTTCCACATAGGCTACACCACCAAGTACTACTACTTTGGCTATGGTTCTGACAGCAGCACCAATTCCCACTGCAGCCATGTTGGTACCGATATCTCCTATGGCCCTGCAGATGGTGCTGAAGACAGATTCTTTGATTCATGTCCCTTCTTTTGGGGCAACTCCTCAGTCCCTTTTTAAAGAGACCTGAGTCCCCTTATAGCTTGTCTGTTTGCTCCACCAGGAGTCTTTCAGAAGTTGATATAGTGAGGTTGGTGGATCAGATTCTTTCAACTAGGGGTCTTCCCCCATCTCTTCAGCCCCCTCTCCTTCCTGGTGCAGAGGGTTTTTCTCCTATGGCCCCTTCTAATACTCCTTTGAGCTCTTTGCAGGCTTTAGAGCAGTCCACTCCAACCACACAGATTCCTATGACCTCAGCACTGACCTTGTTGTCTTCGGTACTTGGTATGGCTCTGACTCTCTTGGTGCCTTTGGGACTGTTGGGTCTCTGGGACCAGGACTTCACTGTCGGGCTTGAGGGGTTTGAGTTGGCTACATTTTTTTTTCTTTGGAGCTGACTTTACCTTTTTGGGCTGCACCCACAGATGACCCGTCCTCAGTTCCAGCTTTTCAGGTGGGTCTCTTGGGGTGGGGTGTGACCCCAGTTCCAAGTTTGTCTCAGTTCCAGGCTCCCATTCCTCCTCAGGGGGACCTGCTTTTTAAACTATGGAAAGTGCTTTGGCCACTGCCTTGTCTCAGGTGGCTGCTGTGTTACCAGAGTCTCAGCCATTGACCCTTGCTTTACCGAACCTACCACCAACCTCCACCCCCGAACAGGGAGCTCCAAGGTTGCAAGAGTTACTTGCCAAAGGTCAACCCTTTTCTAAATCCTCTTCAGATGCTCCCACCGAAGAGCCTCCTCGGAAGAAATTGTGTAAGAGGAAACACCTTGATTCTCCTGAAGAATCCGTCATGGAGGACATGGATTTTGATGAGGGGGAGGGTACCCCCTGCTCAACCGCGGAAGACATCTCCTTTGGAGACATTCTGGAGATCCTAAAACAGAGGGGTGTTTGGAGGAATCCATGTACTTGCAGGCCTTTGGAGCTGACCCATCAACCTCCTGAGTGACCCCACCTGCTGACGATCTAATTAAATTGATCGGTCAGCTGGACTGGAAAGCTCCTGACTCTATAGAACCTGTCCCCTGGAGACCTGATAAAATTCTTTCCACTCCTGAGGATCATCTACACTGTGCAAACGGTTTAGTAGTTGATTGCATGGTGGTAGCTGCTGCCACCAAAAAAGAACTGCCTGAGGAAAGTTCTACTGTACATCCCCCTATCTGAGAGTCCCAGGTGATGGACAGATTTGGGAAGTGGGGTCTACACATCAGACCTTCTCCATCAGGTCCTTGAATATTTTTGGCACACTTAACTAGGCTTCAGAGGGATCTGGCCAAGGAGCTGTTAGATACCCTGATGGGAGCAGTAGCTGAGGAGGTGCAGGAAAATGTGGCCTCCTAATTAGCTACTCTAGAGTCTATCTAAAACTCGTGCATGAGGTTCATTGCCCATGCAGCCGAAGGGGCGACTGAGTCGGCAGGTTCAGGTGTTGTGATTCAACGACACGCTTGGATGTGTGAATTTGCAGAAACATTCACGTCTTCCTTCGTCAATGCTCCCTTTGATGGATCCTCATTGTTTGACCCAAAGTTAAGGAAACTCTATCCAGGTGTGAGAAAGATGGAAAGACGGTCTGCTGTAGGCTTACATTTTTCTGGTCCTCAACGATCCTTCTCCAGGAAGAGTGGCAAAATGTAGTTCAAGAAGTCCCAGCACCTTTTGCAGGACACACATGATACAGACTCCCCTTGGGGCAGAGGTGGGGAGTTACAATGGAAGACGCCATTCAAAAGGCAGGGGAGGTCCGCAGAACTAGGGTTCCAGTGAGTCTTTCTCTGGCCAACCCTACCAGTGCTTCTGAAAGGAGGCCTGATTGCTTGCCTCTGGAGGCATTCGGGGGAAGATTCTCCTTGCACCCAACTGCCTGGCGATGCTTATCTATCGATGCCTGGATGCTAAGGATTATTTCCAGAGGTTATTTAATCCTCTTCATCCTTTATCCAAGGAACCATACAAAACTCCCTGACATTCCATTCAGTCAGAGGGACCAAGCAGCATTAGAAATACAAAACCTGCTAGAAAATGAGTCACCTAAGAAGTCCCACCAGACCAATTAGGATCTGGATTTTACTCAAGGTTCTTTAGTGCCAAAGACGACAGAGGACTGGAGACCAATTCTGGATCTCAGTATTTTAAACAAATTTGTCCAAAAGTTAAAATTCTGGATGATTACGGTTCAGTCAAATGCTTCCCTTTCTAGAGAAAAACGATTGGATGTGTTGTATTGACTTTCAAGATGCGTATTATCACATAAAAGTGGACAAACACTCAGTTTGTCAGCTCACCACAGCCTCCAGGATGTTCACCAAATATATGTCAGTAGTAACCACACACTTGATGCTGCAGGATTCCGAGTGTTTCCATGTCTAGACGACTGGCTGCTCATGGTTTCCACCAGGCAAGTACTTCTTCAAATGATGGATTTCATTTTGAAACTATCGCAGCAGTTGGGCATCATGGTCAATCTTGCCAAGTCTCAACTGATCCCTTCACAGGATGTGGAGTTTATTGGAGCTCGTCTCAACATTCTGTCTTATGTGGCCTCTCTACCCCACCACAGGCTGCAGAAAATACAGTCTCAGGTTCAGCCCATTCTTCACTCAGGCAAGATAAAGGCAGAATTAGTACTTCAAGCATTGGGCTCCATGGCAGCAGAAATCGCTCTAGTCCCACAAGCAAGATTTCACATGAGACTCCTTCATTGGCTTCTTGCAAACCAGTGGTCACTTCTAACCCATCCTATGAATTTTATAACCAGCCGATGCAAAAACGACATATCCTGGTGGATGCAGTCCAAAGGGATTCTTCTGGACTGTCCCTTTGTCTCTCTTCACCCCGAGGCCATAGTGATCATGGATGCTTCCCAGATGGGGTGGGGGAAGCATTATCGGGGGAAGACAGTCCAAGGCACTTGGTCCCCTTTAGAGGCCAATCTGCATATCAGTATTCTGGAGTTAAGGGTGGTGCTTCTAGTGTTGCAAGCATTTCATTCTGCCTTACCTCAAGGGATGATAGCTATTCAGTCAGACAGGGTTCCTATTGGAACATCGAAAATGCAATTGTTCGAATCACTAAAGGTCGACCTTTAATGATTGAACAATCACATTTTCAAATGCTCCAAAAAAGGTATTTAAAAAAAAAAAAAAGGTAAAGTAAAGGGTGTAGGCAGGGGGCAAGCCCTCCTGCACACTCCATGTGGGCTACCTAAATATACCAACTCTGAGATCACGCTACACCGTAGAAAAGGGAAACCTTCCCTTTCCTGCACTTAACTCCATTAAAAGTGCGATCTCAGAGTTTGTATATTTAAGTGGAGGGTGGGAGACATAGCCCCCCATGTGGGGGGTGCAGGGGGGGGGCTTGCCCCCCTGCTCACAGCAGTTACTTTTGTTTTTTTTTTGTTTTTTTATTACATTTTTGAAGTTTTAGTACTTCGATCATATGGTGTCGACCATATGGTATTTGAAGTACTGAAACTTCGATAATGTAATATGTAACCAGTCAGACAATATTTCTGTAGTCTGGTAAATCAACAAATAAGGGGGAGCCAAGTCCTACCCACTGTGTCGAGAAGGAGTTTGAGTATGGCAATGGGCCATAGCTTCCAACCTCTTTCTGATTGCAATACACATTCCGGGAAGTTCAAATGTGATAACAGACAAACTGAGGAGATGCATTCTTATGTCTCATGAGTGGTGTCTAAATCCCAGAGTGGCGAACAAGGCCTTTCTTCACTGGGGCCATCCTTGCTGTGACCTGTTTGCATCACCCCTGAACAAGTGTGGAAGCTATTTTGCCCTAATTCCCCTTTAGGGGACATCCCCAAGAGATGCTCTTCTCCTCGATTTGCCCCCATGACTCCTTTATGCCTTTCTTCCTTTTTCTCCGATTCCCCTTTTCCTCAAAGCAGCTCAGTTGAGATGCAAAGTAATCCTTGTTGCACCTTACTGGCCTCGACAAATTTTGTTTCCCTTCCTATGGCCTCATCTGCTTCAATGCCCATGATTTCTGGACCCAGTTGCAGACCCTCTGTCTCATCCCCTGGGACTGGCTGGTGCATCCCGTCTACAAACTCTCAAGCTGACTGCTTGGTTTCTCCAATTCCGTTAGTCTCCAGGGATAATGACATTCCATCTCTTGTACGACACATGTTTTGGCATCATATAAACCATCCATCAGGAATCTGTACCTTAGTAAATGGAAGAAATGTTCTGTCTGGGCTTATGATAATGGTCTTGACCCTTTTTCAGTTCAGTGTAAAAAGTTGTAGAGTTGGTAGCTTCCAATTTTAGTAAAGTGCTTCTGCTTCTACTATTAAGGTTTATCCTAGCAGCCTTTTCAGTTTTTCATAACTGTTTTGGTGACCAGCACTTAATTTCTCACATACTTTGTAAGGTATTTCTTAAGGGGACAATTAATTTAAAGCCCCCATTCAAAGATCCTCTACCACCATGGGACTTGACTGTCTTGCAGTCACTTAGATTATCTCCCTTTGAACCTGCAGTTACCTGTGACTTAAAGTTCCTGTCTTGGAAAATGCTTTTACTTAAAGCTGTCACCTCTGCGAGATGTGTTTCCGAATTACAAGCTCTATATTCAAGCCCCCTTATCTAGTTTTCCATAAAGACAGAGTTTCACTCGGAACAAACCCATCCTTTCTTCCTAAAGTGGTTTCAGAGGAGAACTTCAGTCAGTCTATAGATTTGCCTGTATTTGTCCCAATTTTTTCTAATAAGGGTGAATATTGTTTACACCTTTTGGATGTGCACATGCAGTTACATTTTTACCTGGCCAGAAGTAAGCAATTCAGACAATCGGAACAGTTATTTGTTTCATTTGCAGGCACAGCCTTGGGCAAACCTGTCCAGATGGTTGAGAGGTTGTATTTCCTTTACTTGCACTAAAAGGAATCTAAAGCTTCCTGTGCCGGTGAAGTCACATTCCACCAGATCTATGGCAACATCAGCTGGTTTTCATTCTAAAGCTTACATGTCTGAAATTTGCGCAGCTGCAACATGGGTTACCCCAAATACTTTATTACTTATTACAAATTGGATATGGTCTCCAGGGGAGAGCCTCCTTTGGTTCCATGGTTGTCAGGAATGTACTTCCATAGGGTCACCCAGAATCTAAGGTAGCTGGTAACTCTGTCCCAGAAGTCAAGAATAGAGGTAGATTGACAACATCAGATAAAGAAGCTGTCTTACCATAAAGTTCCATCTTTATTGTCAGTCTTCATCTATTCTTGCATCCCATCTCATCTGCCCCCTTCTATAGAGTCCTAGTGGAGCGAATTACTGTCCTGGGATTTCCTGTTACGATACACCTTGGACATCGCTTCTGACTTGAGTTAGGTCTCACTGTATTTTTTCTTTAAGTCAGCAAACTCAATCTGAGGTAATGTAGAGAGGGGAATTGTGGATAGAGTATTAGCTTGAGAGTTTTTTGGCTGATGCGAGCTATATAATGGCCGGATTGGTTCTGAGGATTGGAACCATAAGCCCAGAAGTCAAGAATAGATGAAGATTGACAACACAGATGGAACATTATGCTAAGACATAACTTCTTTTTATATGTAAAAAGTTAGGGGAAGGGCCCCATATTGTATATAAAACAGCTAATAATTTGAAGACTATTATGGAGAGGAGAGTTAATTGAATTCATAGCCACCTGAGGTATGAAAAAAATGTGGCAGATGTCATTTCTGTAAATGTATATTTGAAGCTGATCGTGTTAGAGGGAAGGCAGTTTTAATAAAAGGGAAGTTTAACTGTGAGAGCAGAGGTTTAGTATACTTAACTCTATGCCGATTGTGTAAATGTTTTTATGTGGGAAAAACAGAGCGTAGGCTCAGAGACAGGATTTATGAGCACCAGTACAATGTTTGTAATAGGAAGATTAGTAATGCTCTGGCTAAAAATGTCATTGAATATCCAGGACATTACTTCAAATTTGTGGTGGTGAAAAGGGTCCCACACAAGGAGATGGGTCCTTGGCCCATTTGGATAGAATTGAGGGAGTTTTTTTGGCAGTTGGATCTGAATTCCTACGTCTGGCTGGGGTTGAACAGACATGTATTGGCCCTTTATTGAAACTAAATAATGCGTTGTTCTATAAAAATTTTTAATGTTTTATGCTAAAAGTTTAAAAATATTTATTTAGAAGTTTTAATATGATTTATTTGTATTTCAAGTACACTTTTCATGATTGTTTATATTTTATTCAATATTTGTCTAGAATGGTCTTGGGGCAAGTGTATGTATTTATTCACTCATTTCTATATTTTGTGTAAGACTTTGGTTTTGTATTTAATGAGTTGGCTATGTAGATATATCTTTAAGAAGGAAACGAGTTAGTCACATGACATTAAGGTATTTAATTAGGTAATATGTTCAATTAAATTGTCTGAAGAAGTTTTGGGAAAGCGCTTATCTTGAGGTTGATACATTAAAGACACATGTTGGATGATGCAGTGATGCAGTGGTATCATTGTCACCTCACAGCAAGAGGTTCTCCGGTTCGATTCAATGCTGGGGTGCCTTCTGTGCGGAGTCTGCATGTCCTCCCTGCGTTTGTGGGGGTTTCCTCTGGGTTCTCCGGTGTCCTCCCATGTTACGAAGACATGCATCTGGAGTGTTTCTCCCTGGGTCTGCGCTGAAAATTGGCTTTGTTCCAAGTTGGACTTTCCCGGTTAACAAATGTTAAATAAAGTGTTTTCTATTTTAATTTTTTTTGGTGTCGGGTGATTGTTGGCCATACCGTGTATTTCTTTTGAGTTCACATAGGGATTTATGCCCAGTTTTGCAAGTTTGTTTATAATACCTGAGTAGGGAATTGTGTCAAATGCCTTATCCAGGTTGAAGTAGGCAGTAGCTACTGTTTTACCCTTATCCGTGGCCTTAGTGACTTTCTCACAGAAATTCACCAGATTCAGTAAACATGACCTACCCTCGACAAAGCTGAATAGAGTTGGTTCCAGTTTTTGGAGGTTTCCCGTTTATCAGGTCCAAATTTATTCTTTCCATGGCCTTGCTGCGTATAAGACTAGTCAAACTTATGGGTCTTTAATTTCCTAGGTCAGTAGATGGTCCCCCTTTATGGAGAGGGATGACTGTTGTGGTCTTCCACTCTATAGGGACAAAATCATTCCAGAGGCTGTAGTTAAATAGAGATCCTAATGGGCCTGATAAGGCCTGATTTAATCTGTTTAACTCATTCACTCCAGTGGAACTTTGCACTTTAACTTCCAATGGGTGGAGCTTAAGCCTTTTGACAGAGTCAAATTATGTCATTACATTTCAAGCAAGTGTTCATATCTCTGGAACTGTAGGGGTTATGAAAGAAGTATAAATGACAAACTCTTCAGCACAAACTATTTACAGTGGTAGTATTCTTTAGGTTCTAGGTCATAAACAAAATTTTATAAGTCACAGTAAACATAGTAGCAATTACATTTGTAATGTTCTGTAAATAGCTTACAGTATCTCAGCAGCCACTCAAGTTACACACATACTGTTAGCATTTTACTCAACTAGCTCGGAGCTTTCATATGAGGCTAAGGAGTTCTGTCTGTGTTACTTGGTTGTTGAGATATTTAGAAAAATGTGAAAATTATATCTATATACATTAATATCATAAAAGCAACAGTTAATAGCTATTTTCCTGCACTATACAGGTCAAATATTAATGCAGTTGTTTGCCATTGTGAAAGCTTTAATATGAAGTCTTTTAAAACCATGAATTATTGATGCAAATATGAACAAGCAATGTTTGACACCTAGAGGTGTCAGTAGGAGTTGACTGCAGATGCACCTGGAGGCATCACTCGGATGTAATGATTTGCTGGTGAACTGGGGGGGGGGGGGTGATGGGGAGGTGAAATTTGAGCTGAATTTGTCAGCCAGCAAATTTGCTAAGTATTCCAGCTGAGTATGGGTGATGTCATCTACAACTGGTTCCACACATTGTTGGGTGTTGTCCTTAAGATTGCAGACATAACTGAAAAATGCCTTATGGTCATCCTTAGCTTTGGAGGCTATTTTTACCTCATAATCTGCTTTTAGAGACTTGACTAATACCCTGATTTGCTTGTTTAGATTAATTATGAACTTATTTCTCTGTTGTGCACATTTCCTCGTACTTCTTGACAGGATTTTATTTCTTTTGATTTACAACCTAGTAATACTAGGGTTCCACCAGGGTGGCTCGTTTTTGTAGTTGGACCTGATTTTATTAGACTGTGGTACTACCATTTTTATGCATTTGTTTATATGGTCATGCAGGGCTTTTGTGTCTGCCTCCCTTGATAAGGGGTCATTTACCTTCAAGAAGTTCTTAAAGTTTTCGGGGTTAGGTGGGGGGACTACTTCTCCCTTTATTTCAAGGGAGACCACTTTGTGATCTGATCTTACTAGTGAGGACATAACACTAGGGGGTGCAGCACTCTTCCATATTTGTGAGTACCAGGTCCAGGATATTTATTCCCCTGGTGAGAGTGCAGACTAGTTTCTCCAGGGCATTTGAATTTACAAAGCTGAGAAATCTTTGGGCCTGCATGTTGGTGGTCGTCTGTGCCTCCCAATTAATGGAAGGGAAGTTAAAATCACCTATGAGTATGATATTGCACTGCATGCGGAGTTATTCTAGTAACTTCAGGTATGATGTATGGGTTTCCTGGTTCATAGTGGGGACCTGTAGCTAGCAAGGATATGGTAATGAATTTTCCCATGGTTATTTGGGCATGGAGTAGCTCGAGCTTGTCGTATTGTTTGACCAGCCTTGAGGCGAGCTTATCCTTTATATAGATGGATGCATCTCCACCTTTAACTCTTTCATGTTCAGTGGGTGGTCGGAATGTATGAAAGGCATCATAGCCTTGCATTGCTGGAGTCATTTCCATGGATTTGAACCATGTTTTAGCAACTGCACAGATGGCAGCCTTCTCCAGGGTCAGGATAGCTTCCAGGGAGTGCATTTTCTTGCTGAGACTCCTAGCACTGACCAATAACACCTTTAGCTTGTCATGGGTAGCTTTTGTTATGTTGGAAGGTTTTGTCTGTGTGGCAATGCCTAAAAAAGGTACTATAGGAGGGTGGCTAATCTTTTGACTAATATCTGAAAGCCTATAGGTGACAGGTGAAGACCATCCCTAGCAAAGCAGCATGGCCTAACACCCATGTTCTCCCTGGGTGAACAAGTATTGGACCTCTTTGGAATGGTACCAGTAGCTAAGCCAGTTGTTGAAGCCGATCATTTTCTGCTGGTATCGTGGCATCATCCTTGGAGATGGTAGAATGCTACTCAGTGCTTGGCTCATAACTGCCTGTGGCGCACATTCTCAGAGCTTAATCATGTCTCTCTTCATAGACTCCAAGGAGATATGTCTCAGGTCATTCACATCCACATAGACTATGACTGAGTCATACTGGTAAGTAGGGTAAGTGACCTGAGTGCTTGTGTGATCTGGCGAATCCTGGCCCCTGATAGGCAACTAACTGTAACCTTCCCCTTATCTAGCCTGATAAGAGGGACATTAGTGTGTCTCACAGTGGAGTCTCCGATGACCACAATAATGGGTTGTGGACTGTTTTCCCTTATGGCCGTGGTAGTTGAGGCACAAAGTAGTGATGGGAATTGGTTTGTTTTCTTACATGTGGAGTTTCTGAAGACTGCACCTGAGAGACCTTTGAGGCTGACAACCTTTTTATTTTTTGTGTTAATGCATAACTACAGCTCTCCCATACTCTGTTTGTCTGTTTGAGAATTAAGTGGTTAACAGTGCACATAAGGCTATTGTTACATTGCCTCAGGATACCCATGTCCACTAAGCTGGATGCAAGCTAGCAGGCAAGTGCCCATCCATGGTTGTGGGTTCTAATATGTACTTGAAATGATAGGAGTGGAGGTTGTAACAGAATGAGGGAAGTGAGCTTACATGGTGTAATCTGCAGCTAAATGAACTAGAGATGCTGCCCAGTTTTAAATCATACACACTATGAACAGCAGTAGTCCTGGGTGGTATAGTAAGGTAATTAGCACAGCAAAATTTCACAGTATAATGAAAATAACCAATGTTTCCAGATGTTTACGTCTGTACAAGGCACTAGCTCAGTGAACAGCTCCTTGCAAATGTGTCAAATTTATACCAGCATTGGAAATGCATAAAACTGACCGAGTCCTTGGCCAATACAATGACTACACTTAGAGCTCTTTGTGTGCTTTTCAGCTCAGACAGACCAAGTACACACCTACTACCACACAATGAATAATCCCAGTCCTCCTAATGTAAAAGCACATTTAAAGGAGTGTCTGGAGTGAAAAGCTACCAGAAACAATCTTAACGATACAGATACAGCAGTGTACTTTAAACAGTTTATAACAGTGTGATTATTTAATAAAAGTACTTTGCTTTGTAGAAATAAGCCAAGAGCCACTCAAGTGTACAGAATTTATAAAGGCACTAAAAACAGGATAAGCTGATTAATAAGCCCTCCAACCAATAAAAAGTGCATGCAGAAAGCTTGTGTGTTTCCCCAACCTGAACAGAGCTAGCTACCGCTTAGTGCCACCAGATGGAAAATCCACTGACCTCTTGATTTAAAAACACAAAAAATGCTTGCTAGTGTGTAAGAAAATGCACTTCTTTATCCAGTAGCTAGCTAGATAATTAATTCAGCGCAAGAAATCAGTAGAACAGACGAGGGGCAGAATGCACTTTTTTCAAAATAAGCACAAGGAAAGGAAAATAAATAATTCAAGATATCAACAGCAGTGTAGAAAGGGAGGAACTTATGAAGCTCAATTTACTGTAAAGGTGGTCAGCTTAAAATCACCAGGTTTAAAAAGTAGATCAAGGAATGGGAGAGGAAAAATAACTAGCAGGGAATCACCAACAGTGCTTGTAGATTATACAGACTTAGAGTCTTATTAGAAAAGAAAAAGACCCAGAATTTCACTATGTATTTAAGTATAATTTAAGAACTAATTTAGCCAATAAAAAAACACGTGAAATATGCAGCCTAGATAATTTGTCTCCATTTCCCACCCAGAACAAAAACACCAGGCTAATACAGATTTCTTAAAACAAAAAACAAAGTGTAGGTACAGTAAACTGTCAGTTAACTAGAACTCAAGCAACTGGCACTCTCAAGCAACCAGCAAAAAAATATAGAGAAATGCATTACAATTTTCACATGTTGCACGTTTTTCTGTCAGGAAAGTTTCCATTTTGTTGTCTCTTACCCTATCGCATTTAGCGACCATATTTTCTTGAGTTTTCTTCTCTTTACTCTGCACCTTTTACCGCGAGGTATTTCTCCCTTACCATCGTTGGTAATCTCTTCCTTTTCTTCATACATTTGCGTATTCTTTTCTACCATTGCTGGTACCCTTTCTACTGTCCCCTTTTTTCTATCATGGCAGATAAGAAAGGTAGTCCGGGATTTAAAAGGTGTTCTGATTGTGGACACAAATTACCGACATCGGATGCACACTCTTTGTGCGTTTATTGCTTGGGTGTGTCCCACTTATCTGTTGACCCGCCCTGTGCTATTTGTAAAAATCTTTCTAACAGAACCTTGTTGAAAAGGAAAAATAAGTTGTTGCTGAAGGGACTTCTCAAATCTCCCTTTTCAGAGGCTATTTCTGGGTTGGAGGCTTCAACCCCTCCTAGAGCCTATAAGAAACTTTTGGAAGATCCTACTAAGGCCAAGTCTTTGCCTTCGTCTGCGGCTGGGGACTCCCGCCAACCAAGACCTAAGAAGGCTAAAGTTTCTGCTTTGGAGCTCACTCAGTCAGCCCCAGTGCTTTTGGTACGTAGACCTTCGGCACCATCAGTGATCTCAGCTCCGTCTTCTCCTGTGGCCTTTACTATATTGGCACCGAGGGGCTCCTAGGTTCAGACTATTACGACTACTACATCGGCACCGACCATTCAGTCGGCGCAGACCTTGACCACATCGGCTCCAACATCTTACTCAGAACCGACGCCTCAGTTATTGACTCCAATTTTGTCAGTTCCAGCGTCGGTACCGGCAACCACTTCGGCACCGATCCTTGTGTCAGTGCAGACCGTGAGCTCGACACCAATGATTTCCTCGGTGCAGACACCCGTGTAGTCCAGTCTCTCTCGGCACCATTGCTCTCGGTTCAGACTGGTGAAGTGGGCACCGAGCTTGTCTCTTCTGTGGAGAGACCTGTTTCTCCCTCAGTCTCCGTGAGGTCCACTAGAAGCCTTTCTGAACATGACATGTTGCGTCTTGTGGATCAGGTGCTTCTGGCCAGAGGTATCCCACCCCCCAGGACCTAGCCTTCCTTGGGAGGTGATCACCCATCTCCAAAGACCCCTTCTTATTCTCCTCCTTCACTGCCTTTGAAGTCCATTGATATAGCACAGTCTTCCCCCTCTGCGGTTCCCTTTATGGATCTCACTAAGGAACCGCAGTTGCCGTCGTGGCAGGAGAGTTTTGCTATGACCCAGGATGACAGTTGTGACATGCGTAATTTGTTGTTCCACAGCCATCCTGGGACTCAGAGTCGGTAGGCTGAGCCACTTAGGGGAGGGGTGACGCCTGTCCTAGACACTCACCCCTCTTCAAGTCGACCAGCCTTTCAACTGATGGAGAAGGCTCTGGCTTCTGCTGGCGATACTGTGCTGTCTATCCCCCTGCCCTCCTCTGGTACACTGTTCTCACAAGTCACACCTAGCAGACACCAGGTGCAAGGGCCTGAGGACATATTCCCACAAGAAACCCCTTTTCCACTGTCTTCCCCAGCTTCTCCCTCTGAGGAAGTCCACGGAAAAGTTTGTTTAAGAGGAAGCACATGGACTCCACAGAGGAATCCCTCACTGAAGACACAGATTTTGATGAGGGGGAAGGATCCCCTTGGTCACCCTCTGAGGTATCCTTTGGTGATATCCTTGAAATCCTTAAACAGAGAGGTGACTGGCAGCCCTCTAATCTGACCTCTGAGGAGTCTGTGTTCCTGCAGGCCTTTCATGCCCGGCCCCCTACCTCCTAGGTTACTCCACCTGCCGATGAACTTGTCTGGCTCATCGTGCAGCGTGCGTGGAAGGCTCCTGACACTGTCAAGGCTAATGTTAAGTTGTCTATCTTGCCTTCATTCTTGCTGGATGGGTTCGGAGCCGATCCTCAGCTCCGACTCGGCTATCTACTAAAGCTCGAGAGCTATTTTCTGGCTCGAGGCCCTCTCTATATCCCACAATGCTAGGCGTCAGATCCCCAGATCTCGTTTGCCGCTTCAGCTACGAGGTTGCGAATTTACTTGGCTCCAGGTCGTATTAATCTTTTCTTCCAATATTAGTATAAAAGTTAACTTTAGTGTTTTTTCTACAACCTTATCTTATATATATAGCTTTCCGGTTAGTTAATTCACTGTTTACTCCCTTATCTTCCCTCTCAGAAACTCATTTTTAGTTAGAGAGTTTCTCCCCCCCCCATTTTTTTCTTTGTGGCTAATCTCCCCTCCCTTTCCTGTGTTAATAGGGTAGTGTTTAGCTCTTCTACTTTACTACAGTTTGTAGGCTTGTAGTTTTTGTATATATTTATATGGAAACACTTTATAACCTTGAATTATTGAAATGTCGAATTTCAGTATCTCGAGACTATAAAGCCGAATGTTAGAAACAGCAAAAGGTCATAATCGCGAACTCGAATATATGTCGAATTCGCGGTTATGACCTTACGCTGCGTAATGTCCAGGATTGCGTTTTGATGGTGCGCGGTGCCTGTGTGGATGTAGGTGTTATGTCAGGTAAGTGTTTTCTAAGAGTTTTGAGTGTGAGTTAGAATGTATGTGAGTGTGCTGATGTGTGTGTGTGAGGGGTCGGAGAATATGCGTGTGTGAGTTGGCTTTTGTTTTGTTTTGTTTGTGCGATCTCTGAGTTAGTATATATAAGTAGGGGGGTGTGGGGGGCTTGCCCCCTGCTTATGTGTGTATGAGTTCTGTATGTGTTTAGTTTTGTTTGTATATGTTGTGATGTGGGTGTTGTGGTGTATGTGTGCATTTTTTTCGGTGTTGTGAATTTCTCTTTTTTTGTGTCGGTGTTTTGTGGATTCGGTTTTATAGTCTCGAGATACTGAAATTCGATATTTCAGTATTTCGAGGTTATAAAGTGAATCCATTTATATATATATAGGGTTGGGAGGGTGGCTTAATGGTTAAGGTGTTTGCCTTACAAGCACAAGGTACAGGGTTTGAATCTCACAGGGGATAATTGGTTAGGCTTAAAATGGCTCGCAAGGGCAGTTAGCCTAGTACTAATCTATGATCTAATCTATGATCTATATATATATATATATTTGGCATTAGTATACAGCTGTGTAGTTATTAATATTGTTAGTTTAACTAGTGCGAGTGTGTGTGTGTTTTTCTGTGTGTTTAAGCACTAGAGACTTTTCTTCTTTGGTATCCACTATGTCTAAGGATACCAAAGTCTCAGGTTTTAAGAAGTGTGACTCGTGCTGTCAGAAGATGTCTCTGACAGACTGTCACACTTCTTGCGTTTATTGCTTGGGCCCCCTACACCTGCAGGACTCCTGCTCGGTCTGTCATGCCTTCAGCCCGAGAGTCCTGCAGGAGCGTAGGAACAAGCTCATCCTGAGAGGCTTACTTAAGCCAGAAGGATCCCCGACCAACCCTTCGTCGGGTAAATCCTCAAAGCCCGCCAAGCCGTCGGCTCCCTGTTTGGAGCGGTCGCCTGGTGGAGCGCCTGCCTCCTCTTCAGCTCTGGCTGGAGCCGACACCTCTGGACCTCAGTCGGCTCCGACCTTAGTGTCGGAACTGTCTTCGAGCAGAAAATGTTCTAGGTCCCCTTCCCTAGAATCAGTTTGTTCGGTTCCGAGGTCACCATTGCTCCAATCTGAAAAAAGCCATAGGTCCCACTCATCTCGGTCGACTATCCGATCATGACTTAGAGAGGGTGGTCAGTAGACTCCTTAAATCGCAGGCCCTGGCCAAAATGTTAACCAGCCCATCTCAACAGACTGTGGCTGTCCCGATATCTTCAGCAGTTCCTCCTCCGACTCCCACCTTGTGTTCGGAGCCAGAGCTGGTTGGGGCTCGAATCTTGGTAACGTCGGAACCGATGCCACACCTTTCGGATCCTTCGTCGGCTCCAATCTCTTCTTTGGTTCTGTCCTTGGAGGGATCTGGGCGCCGAGACTCCCTCGTCGGCTCCGAGGGGGCGAGTGGCATCGGACCCTTGTCCGACCCCGTTCTCCTTCTCGGAGCCTCGGCGCAGGTGAGCTTGGCCCCGACATTGGCCTCGGAGCTGTCCCTCTTGGTGCCGGCAGGGGTTCTCCTCTCTTCGGAGCGGGGACCTTCTGCTCTGCCTGATAGGGGCGCCTTCGAGGTCATGAGGAGTGTGCTGACTCCTGAGTCGGCCCTTTGATCAGCCCCTTCGGCTCCCCCCCCATGGTGCCTGCGTCGGTCTCTGTCCATTCTCCTGACTCCAAGCGTGGAGAGCAAACGCTCCAAGTCACCCCATTGGGCGTATCTTCCTCTTCTGAGGCCACCCCCGATCCTTGGGAGGAGCCCCAATGGAAGAGAAAATGTAAGAGCAAACATGTCGACTCCCCCGAGTCAGTCGCGTCTGATACCGACTGGGAGGATTCGGAAGGGTCCCCAAGATCCCCCTCTGAGGATGTCTCCTTTTCAGACATCCTAGAGATCCTTAAGCAGAGGGGGAACTGGACTGCCCTTAACCCTTCGGAGGATGAGTCGGTCTACCTGTACGCATTCGGTTCTCGCCCTTCCACCTCCTGGGTGTCTCCACATTTCGACCCGCTAATGGAAGTAGTGGCTCAAAAGGCGTGGTTAGCCCAGGACACAGTGGAACCAACTCCCCGTAGGCCCACTAAATTTATTACAGCCCCACCCAACAAGCAATTCTTAACAAAGGGTGTCCCTGTTGATGCCATGGTGGTGACAGCAGCCACAAAGAAGGAGCTGGCTGACCTTTCGGTGCCTGTCCATCCACCTAATAAAGAATGTAGGACAATGGACAGGTACGGGAAGCGGATGTTTTCCTCAGCGACTTTTTCTATGCGGTCGCTGAATTATCTGTGCCATTTCACCCGTCTCCAAAGGGATCTTCTCAAGGAACTCAGTGATACCCTTCAGGATCCATCAGCTGCGGGGGCTCAAGATAAGATTAACTCCCAGCTGGTGACCCTTAATTCTATTGTCTACTCCTCCATGCGGCCCATCTCTTATGCAGCCGATGGGGCAAGTAGGGCCGCAGGTACAGGCGTGACTTTGAGAAGACATGCCTGGATGCGGTTATGTAACTTTGCTGACCCCTTTAAGGCATCCTTCATCAATACCCCCTTCGATGGTTCGGCTGTGTTTGGACCACAGGTGAAAGATACCCTTACCAGGTATGAGCAGGAAGGCAAAACTCTCTCTGCCGTGGGAGTCCATTTCTCCACTCCCTCTAGACCATACCCAAGGGTCAGAAGAGTGAAAAAATGTGGTTTCGGAAACCCCAGGGAGTCGTGCCTGACACACATTGCGAGTTTCCCTCCAGGGGCAGGGGAGGGAACAATAATAGACGCCGGCAGAGGGGGCCCGCAAAATCAGGGTAGCAGAGAATTTTTCTCTGACAAACCCTTTTAGCACCCCTGAGGGACTGCCCGACTTCGGAGGCAGTCTGAGGAAGATTGTCACTGTACCCAGAAGCCAGGCAACTCCTCACACAAGACAAATGGGTACGGTCTATCATATCGGAGGGTTACAAGATCCCCTTTGTCCACACCCCGGTACAAACAACCAAGTCCCTTCCAGATGTTCCACCCGGTCTAAGGGAACAAACAGTGCTAGAAATTTCAAAACTGCTAGAAAAACGGGCCATCCAGCCAGTCCCAGCAGACCAGCAAGGATCCGGAATTTACTCCAAGTTCTTTTTGGTGCCAAAAAAGACAGGGGACTGGAGACCCATTTTGAATCTCAGCAGGCTAAACAAGTCTGTTCAAAGAACAAAGTTTCAGATGGTCATGCTTCAGTCCATTTCTACCCTTTTTGGGTCAGGACAATTGGATGTGCTCCATAGACCTTCAGGATGTGTACTACCATATCAAAATGAACAGGTGCTCCAGATGGTTTCTCCACTTCTGGCTAGGAGCCAGTCACTATCAATTCAGAGCCCTGCCCTTTGGTCTCACCACAGCCCCCAGGGTGTTTACCAAATGTATGGCAGTGGTTATGGCTCACCTGAGACGGAGAGGATTCCAGGTGTTTCCATATCTCGACGACTGGCTCCTTACTGCTTCCACCAGGCATCAGCTACTATGAGCCAGGGATTATACCATCCAAACTTGCTCCGAGCTAGGTATATCAATAAATTTTGAAAAGTCTGCATTGTCGCCTTGTCAGTCTATATTCTTTATAGGCGTAAGCTTAAATACAAAAGACCTGTCTGCAAGACTTCCTCTCGACAGAGTGTCAGACATCCTCCGACACATGCAGGTCTTACTACAGTGCAACAGGATTCAGGCCAGATTTGTACTAAAGACTTTGGGCCTCATGACAGCAGCAATCATACTAGGTCCCCTGGCTCACTTTCACATGCGGCTTCTTCAGTGGATGCTTTTTACTCAATGGTCCTTTCAACAGCTCCCAATGTCTCATGAGATAATAATCACTCAATCATGCAAAGACCACCTGGCTTGGTGGATGGTCTCCCCTCATACTCCAGGGCAGACCATGTGTTCTTCCTCCTCCTGTTGCCACAGTGACCACGGATGCCTCCCTGATCGGGGGGGGGTGCATTTTCAGGGCAGGACTGTCCAGGGCACCTGGCAACCTCTAGAGTACCATCTGCACATAAATGTCTTGGAAATGAGAGCATGAGAGCAGTGCTTTTGGTGTTGCAAGCTCTTCAGGACTCTCTACCCACCGGGACTATTGCAATTCAGACAGACAATATGTCTGTAGTATGGTACATCAACAAGCAGGGCGGATCCAAGTCCTATCCCTTATGTCGAGAAGCACTCAGACTCTGGCAGTGGGCAATCCTCCTCTCAACGGTTTCTGATAGCAACGCATATCCCCGGGAGGTCCAACGTCATAGCGGACAGGCTAAGCAGAGCTATTCTCATGCCTCACGAGTGGTCTCTCAATCAGTCAGTAGCGGACAAAATCTTCCACAGATGGGGTCAACCTTGCTGCGACCTTTTTGCAACTCCTCTCAACAGCAAGTGGGACTACTTCTTCACTGTCTTCCCCCTTCCCGGGCACTCCTCCAGAGATGCTCTAGTTCACGATTGGACCCGGGGTCTTCTGTATGCATTCCCACCTTTTCCCCTAATACCCAAGCTAATTCAGAAGGTGACCGTGTTGGGATCCAGGATGATCCTCATTGCTCCTTACTGGCCTCAACAAATTTGATTCCCATTCCTGCATCGTCACCTGCTGGAGCATCCATGGAATCTGGACCTAGTGCCAGACCTCTTGGTCCATCAGTCGGACGGGCTGCACCAATCCCTTCAGTCTCTCAACCTCACAGCTTGGTTGCTCCACTTCCAACCTTAGCCAGGCTTCCACATATTTCTCAGCCGGTGTGAGAAATCATCCTTTCTTCACACAAATCTACCACCAGGAAGACTTATGCTAGTAAGTGGAAACGTTTCTCTTTCTGGGCAGAGGCTAGGAATATTGACCCCTTTACAGCCCCTGTCCATCATGTTTTAGATTTTTTAGCAGAGCTCTTTCAAGCTGGTTCCTCCTCTGCCACCATTAGGGTCCAATTAGCTGCTATTGCAAATTTCCATGCTGGTCTGTCAGAAACCAGCATCATGGCCCACAAACTTTGCAAGGCCTTTCTCAAAGGAACTTTGTTGCTTAGGCCCCCGGTCAGAGATCCCCCGCCTCCGTGGGACTTGAACTTGATATTGGCTTCCTTGATTCTCCCCCCCTTTGAACCAGTGGCTTCCTGTTCCTTAAAATTGCTCTCCTGGAAGACTGTCTTTTTGGTAGCCATCACATCAGCTAGGAGAGTTTCAGAACTTCAAGCCCTCTGTATTCATCCTCCTTATCTTGTGTTTCATAAGGACAGAGTTTCACTTAGGCCTAATCCTTCATTTCTACCCAAGATACCCTCTGAAACAAATCTGAATCAGACTATTGATCTGCCTGTCTTTTTTCCTAACTATTCAAACAAAGCTGAACAAAAGTTGCACCGCTTGGATGTTCATAGGCAATTACGTTTCTGCTTGGACAGGACTAAGCAAATAAGAAAATCAGACCAACTCTTCTAATCCTATGCCGAGGGCAAGAAAGGACTGCCAGTTTCCAAAGTAACCTTATCCAGGTGGTTGTCCTCTATTATTACCTTGATTTATCAGCTCAGACATAAAGAACTCCTTGCTAAACCTAAAGGTCATTCCACCAGAGCTTTAGCTGTCGGTAGCTTTTCAACCAAGACTACCAATGGAATCTATTTGTGCCGCAGCCACTTGGGACACTCCTCATACTTTCATTTTGCATTATAAGTTGGATGTGGCCTCTAGGAATAGAGCTGAGTTTAGTTCCACTGTGCTCAAGTGTCTGTTCCGATGAGCCACCCAGGACTAAGGTGCTAGGGACGCTGTCCCATCCAGCAAGAATGAAGGCGAGATAGACAACTTAACATTAAGAAGTTATGTACCTACCATAACGTTCCATGTTAGTTGTCTTTTTCTCGCCTTCTTTCTTGCGTCCCACCCTCCTTCCCCCTAGCCTGGACAGACCGAGAAGAGTCCCTTTTTGCGGCCTTCTTCCTCTGGACAACTCTGATGTACATTGTGTCCTCCTCTGTCCTTGTACTATAGTTTTTCCTTGTGGTTGGACAGCTGTCCTTGAATCTTTCCTTGGTGTTAGCTCTGCCAAACGAGATCTGGGGATCTGACGCCTAGCACTGTGGGATATAGGGAGGGCCTCGAGCCAGTAAATAGCTCTTGAGCTTTAGTAGATTGCCGAGTCAGAGCCGAGGATCGGCTCCGAACCCATCCAGCAAGAAAGAAGGCGAGAAGAAGACAACTAATATGGAATGTTATGGTAGGTACATAACTTCTTATTCCCCGGAGGCCAGATAAGATTTTGTCCCCTCCTGCTATGGATCTCCATTGGTCAAAAGGTCTTCCTGTGGATGCTCTGGTGGTGGCGACCGCAACAAAAAAGGATCTGGGGGAAGAAGAAAGTCAGACTGTCCATCTGCCTAGCAAAGAGTCCCAGGCCCTGGACAGGATAGGGAAGTGCACCTTTGCATCAGCGATCTTTACTATCAGGTCCCTGAATTATATGGCACACTTTACCAGGCTTCAAAGGGATCTGATTTCTGAGCTCTCTGAAACCTCGGCTGGTGCTGTGTCTGATGAGGTCCATGACAAGCCATCTCAGCTGGCCACCATTGAGTCAATATCTAACTACTCTATGCGACTGATATCCCACACATCAGAAGGAGCAGCTAGAGAGGCAGGTTCAGCTGTGGTCTTGAGACGACAAGCCTGTATGCGCTTGTGCAATTTCATGGAACCCTTTAAGGCTTCCTTTCTTAATGCTCCCATTGAGGCCTCTTTGTTGTTTGGACCCAAAGTTAAAAGCACACTGGCCAGATGTGAACAAGATGGTAAGACCCTTTCTGCCATAGGTTTCCTTTATTCTCCCCCTCAACCTGCTTTCTCCCGAAACCAAAAGAGTGGGAAGATATGGTTCAAGAAATCTCAGGGTCCTTTCTGTGACACACAGGCCAAGTTCTCCCCTAGAGGCAGAGGGGAAAACTCACAGGGAAGATGCTCCTTTCGGGGCAGAGGGGTCCGCATAACCAGGGTTCCAGGGAGTCTTTCCCTGGCCAATCCTACCAGCGCTCCTGAAGAGCAGCCCAACTCCTTTCCTCTGGAGGTGGTTGGGGGCCGTTTCTCCTTGTACCCTTCTGCCTGGCTAACCATCACCACCGATTCTTGGGTACAAAGGATTATAACCAGAGGTTATCATATCCCCTTCGATCTTTGTCCTGTCTCTTCAAAAATCCTTCCCGACATTCCACCCAGTCAAAGTGAAGAAGCAGCACTAGAGATAGCAAAGCTGCTAAGAAAGAGAGTCATCCAAATAGTCCTTCCAGACCAGAAAGGATCCGGATTCTACTCAAGACTATTTTTGGTGCCAAAGAAAACCGAGGACTGGAGACCAATTTTGGATGTCAGTGTATTAAAATGTTTGTGAGAGTACAAAAATTCCGGATGGTCACAATACAGTCTATCCTCCCGCTTTTGAAAAAGACGATTGGATGTGCTCGATAGATCTTCAGGATGCATACTACCACATAAACATGGGCAGGCCATCAAGAAGATTTCTGCACTTCAGTGCGGGAGCCAGTCACTGCCAGTTCAGAGTACTGCCCTTTGGACTCTACAGCCCCCAGAGTGTTCACAAAGTGCATAGTAGTCATCACAGCTCACTTGCGACTACAAGGATTCCAGGATTTTCTAAACCTAGACAACTGGCTCATTTCCGCCCCCACCAGACATCTATTGGAAGAAGCCCTGGCATACTCCATCCTCGCTGCACAAAGGCTAGACATAACCATAAACTGAAAAATCCAGTCTTACCCATCTCAGCCCACGGAATTCATAGGGGTTATCTTGGATACAAACAACTACAGAGCTGCCATTCCAGAGCACAGAATTCTAAGGATAAAGCAACAACTGATCCCAATCCTTTCAAGGAAGAAATCCACAGCTCACTCTGTCCTACAGCTGTTGGGTTCCATGGCAGCCTCCATCACCATTGTCCCCTTGGCCAGGTTTCATATGAGGCTTCTACAATGGCTACTGCTCGCCCAATGGTATCCTTTTCAGCATCCTCTTTCAGCCAAGATTCGAGTAACCTACAGGTGCAAGCAGGATTTAAATTGGTGGATGACACACAATCCGTCACATTGGTCTCTCCCCTTCTCCCCCCAGCAACCCAAGGCTACAGTGACCATGGATGCCTCCCTGATGGGGAGGGGGGGGCTTTGTCAGGGACAGACAGTCCAAGGCACTTGGTCCGAATTGGAGGCCCAACTGCATATAAATGTTCTAGAGCTGAGGGCGGTGCTTCTGGTGTTGAAAGCATTCCATCCCTTGCTGCCATCTGGGATGATTGTGATTCAATCAGACAACATGGCGGTGGTCTGGTACATCAGCAAACAAGGTGGAACCAAATCTTACCCCCTTTGTCGAGAGGCCATGAGGATATGGCAATGGCCGATGGCTACCAACCGTTTTCTTCTAGCAACGCACATTCCCGGGTGTTTCAACATGATAGCAGACAGACTCAGCAGGTGCATTCTACAACCTCACAAGTGGTCCTTGAATCCCTTGATAGTGGCGGAGATCTTCCACCGCTGGGGCCATCCTTGCTGCGACCTCTTTGCATCCCTGACCAACTACAAATGCAGCAACTGCTTCACCCTGATTCCTCCTCCGGGACAGTCACCCAGGGATGCTCTAGTCCACGATTGGCCCATGGGTCTTCTTTATGCATTCCCACCTTTTCCCCTCATTCCCCAGTTTCTGAAGAAAGCCCGTCGGTTGAAGAGCAAGGTGATCCTCATAGCACCATATTGGCCTCGTCAGATTTGGTTCCCCTTCCTTTGGCCTCACCTACTAGATCGACCATGGATTCTCCATCCAACCCCGGAGTTGATCTCACATCCGCAGAACCTGATTCATCCCAACTTGAACACCCAGAAGCTCACAGCTTTGCTCCTCTAATTCCCTTGATTGCCAGGCAGAATGATCTTTCTTTACCAGTACGTGACATTCTCATTGCATCTCATAAGTCTTCCACTAGAATTACTTGTCTTAGCAAATGGAAAAGATTTACCTGTTGGCTGAAAGATAAACAAGTAGACCCCTTCTCAGCACCAGTGTCGATAATACTAGAGTATCCGGCCGACCTTTTTCAATCAGGTCTACCATTAGAGTTTATTTGGCTGCAGTATCAAATTTCCATGAGGGTGTCCAAGACTCCTCTCTTATGTCACACAAATTGTGCAAGACCTTCATAAAAGGTGTGAATCATCTGAAGCCACCTTTTAGAGAACCTATTCAACCAAGAGATCTGTCATTAGTTCTACAAGCTCTGACAATGCCACCCTTCGAACCAGCTTTTTCTTGCGACCTCAAATATTTGTCATGGAAAACCTTGTTTTTGGTTGCCATTACTTCTGCCAGACGTATCTGAGCTTCGAGCTTTATGCATCAAGAGTCCATACTTGATTTTTCATAGAGACAGAGTGTCTTTGAGAACTAATACTTCATTTCTGCCAGAAATGATCTCTGAAATGTCCATTAATCAAACCATTGAATTGCCAGTTTTCTTTCCCAATCATTCAAACAGAGGAGAGTATTGCCTACATACCCTAGATATACACAGGCAAATCCATTTTTACTTAAACAGGACTAGGTCTTCTCATAAATCTGACCAGTTATTTTTGGCCTATTCTGGACCTAGATTAAGATCTGCTATTGCTAAGGTCACATAAGCTATGTGGTTGAAAGACTGTGTGACCTTCATTTATACACAACGTTATATTCCGTTGCCTGCTACCCTGAAGGCTCATTCGACAAGGTCGGTGGCAACTTCTGCTGCCTTCCATACCAGAGCTTCTTTACATGACATCTATGCAGCTGCAACCTGGGCTACACCTCATACCGTCATCAATCATTACAAATTGGATTTGGCCTCCAGGGGAAGAGCATCTTTTGGTTCTGTGGTGCTCAGGAATGTCCTTCCATGTGAGCCTCCCAGGAATAGAGGTAGCTATGGACTCTGTCCCATACATAAGGAATGAACGAGGATTAACAATATCAGATAAAGAAGTTATGTCTTACCATAACGTTCCATCTGTATTGTTGATCCTCGTTCAGTCATTACGACCCTCCCTCCTTCCCCCTCCTGTGGCTTCTAGTGGATCTCACCATCCGGTTCTCTTAGGTCATTTGACCAGAGGTAGCCTCTACCTTCTTTTGACTTGCAAATTAAATCTGAGG